>NC_086283.1:48450468-48640468 GCF_021018805.1 Prinia subflava | reverse complement strand
GAAGACAGAAAAAGAAAACAGAAGTGGATGGATAAATTAACAGGGTTTTCATATATTAATTTTTGTTCAACAAAGTCACACTATTTGAGTCCTCTCCTCATTTGAAGGCTCAGAAGCAGATACTACCCATAATGACTGGGTATTTTTTGCAGCATTTACTGTTCTTTTTATAGATATGAAATAATGGAAAATCAAATATGCATATACAGAATCCTCAGTTCCACTTCAGTGCTTCAGAAGTCATTGATGTATTTTATCCTCCGATCTCCCCTCTTTCCTCGATGCAGTTGCTGTTAGATTTCAGTCGTGCAATGTTTAAATTCTTTTTACAGCCTTATGGATCTAACATGCCCCTCAGTGCAGCAGCCTAGTCCTAGCATGTAGTGTGGAAAATATTGTTATCTGATCAACTACTAGGTTACTCCCCACTCTCAGTAAGTGCCAAAAGCATCCTTTTGCCTATTATCTTAATTCTGATAGGGTTTTCATGGGAGTAAGTATCTACTGAGATGGAGACTGATTTTTTTTTTTTTTTTTTTTAGTCTGTGTTTTTACAGAAGCTCTGATCTGGGAATTTTTTAGTAAAACCAGAAGATGTCTTCAGCATTCAGGTGATGCTAAAGAAGACCATGATTTCTTGAATAGTATGCCTCTTCTGATTTCATATGAAAGCCTTAGTTATGGTTCAGTATTTATTAAATTTATATTACTGAGGAAGAAGGTAGAGTTAGGAAGCTGAATTTCTTATGTTATGCTCCAGTTAGTCAGACGTTTGTCTACATATACAGGACAAAAATGGTATTTAGAGAAAATTTGAAAAAATAAAACCAGAGAAACATGAAGAAAAACCTGCAAAGAGAGATTTGAGCAAGGAACCCCTTGAACATTGTTACTGTCTTGGAAAGGGAAAATTTTATGCTTTTTATGGGCTATATTACAGAGTGTGAGAAAAAAAGGAGGAGAGGAATAAAGAGGAGCTGATATGACCAGAGGTTCTCAGCTGGGCAGGCTAATGGATTTATGTATGGTCAATTCATCTGAAAATTGTTTTGAGAAATGAACGGAGCAAGGTGAGAATGAGAGGGAGGGGACGCGGTAGATAGAAGTCTTGAGCTTTTGAAAGAAAAATTGTAGGAGACAGATCATGTCTGATGAGAAAGTGTTCCAATATAAGGTAAATGATGTTGGGACATTGCTTCTTAGGGCTTTTTCTGAAATATGGTGGATAAGTGTTATCTCTGAGGAAGTGAGAAGAAACCTGGCCTAACCAAAAGAGTTCATTTCAAAAAAAGCAGTGCATCATGGTAGCTGGAGTAGCAGTACATAGGAGCAGATAGGGAAAAGGCCCTCTTCAGGCAGATGGATGAGGAGGCACCCTTTTAAAATTTGCTATTACGAAATAACTGAGTATGGTCAATTACAGCTTTTCTATTGATGTCTGCCAAGGTGAATTCTCCAATGAGGCCATTAATTTTGCTTTGTAAGCACAACTAGTAAATGACTTGAATGATGGATAAAGACAACTAAGGTTCTTATTCCACTCCCCCACCTCCTCTGAGACACCCATCTCTTCAGCTGTGGTGTAGCCTTACAAACAGTTGAAGCAGCAGTGAGTGAGTGAGTGATGAGGGATATTCTGAAGAACAACAGAAATTTTGTAATGATATCACAGAAATAATCTTTATGACAAATCCAGCAGGAAAATGAATGCATCTTCACTTCTTTGTGTCTCTTGTGCTATGAGGAGCTTCTGTTCCCCTACAGTGTGGCAGATGCTTGCTTAAGTCACAAATGACTGTTGTTTTGCCTTATCAAAGGAAGAATCCTATGTCAGGAAATGGCTACAAGCCGCTGAAAATATGGGGTTGGAAGACACTGCTTATTAATGATTAAAAAGTCATACCAGTTGTTGCTTCTGAAAATAATCAAGATGAAAAATTATCGTCATAAGACAAATCCATTGCCATTAGAGAGAATCATGGGAAGGTCTGTAGTAAAATCTTGGCTATGTCTACTTTCCAGAGATGTAACAATTCCTTAACTTTTGCATAAGCCACACTGGCTACTTCAGTAGTTAAATATACAAAAAATTGTGACTAATATTTTTCTTCACTCTTGTTTGGGCCTGTTGATTTAACTGCTTGATCTCTTGATGCCATTGGTGGCAGAGCAAAAAAAAAAAAAAAAATTCTCAGTACTGATTTTAGTTACTCACTAGAAAATTCCTCTTTTCCTCAGTCATCAAATTTTATTTGATGTTTTAAGAATTCACCTATGCTCTAATCTAATATTTTACAAAGAAAGGGAGTCTGAGTTTGCATATGGTACCGCTTTTATCTGTCCACAGGACAACTTACTGTAATTAGAGATCATTCTACAGAAAAACATTTAGTCGTGGTGTTGTTAAGCCGTTTGTCCATGATTAACTCATTAAAATCAGTTTTCTAGTGTTAAATTTTCCTTCCACCTTTAAAATACTATATATATATATACAATCTTACTGTGTTCTACCCCTTTCTTGCCACTGGATGTACTAGAATCACATGGTTTAGGCACAATTAGAGGGTGACTCAGAGAGGATGAACATCAATCAGATTCAAAAATTTATAGAGACCTCTTTTTTAATATAGGTAAAGAAGTAGATAAATAATCCTCACAATCTGTAGGTTTTTTCATTAGTCTGTACATTTAGAGGCAGGCATAAGCATAATTCTGCTGCTGATACATCTCTAGTTATAACTGGGTTTGCAATTCAATTACCCGAAGAGCCTCAAGTACCATTGATTATTCATGGGATTCTTGGGTTGGGCTGACTACAAAACTACTCATTAATCCCTTGAGTGCCCCTGGGCAGTCAGTATGCATCTAGCATAGCAAATCTGCCACAGCTGTGGAATATAACAGGCTTTGGGTAGTGAAGTGGTTGGAGTCAGGGCAGGGCTCTAGCCAGCTCGCAGGCACTAATGGCTGGTGCTCCCCTGCATAACAATACTGTTCAAAACCACTGTGGCTGTGGGCCTTCTGAAGAACCTGAACAGCTACACTAGCCAAATACTGGTGGCTCAGTAGACAGCCACACAACTCAGTGTGACTTATTGAGGAAACGGAGGAAGAAATCCCTCTTCTTATGGTTTGCGTTTGTTGCATTGAAGAAATTGTTTGTTTCATCAAACATACATCTGTAAGAGAAGAGCTGCCAGTTTGCCACAGTGACAGGATTTCAGCTGCTTGAGGTCCTTATTCAGCCTTCTTGGAGATCGGTACAATGCATGTTTCCTTTGCAGGATGTTCATGAAATGTTAGGAAGTACCAAGACAGTGCCTGAAGAGCAGGACATACTGTTTCTTACTAGCTAGAGCCTTAGGTTCATTTTTTGGAGTCATTGAGTAACAGTGAGGAAAAAAGAAACATGATTTTCTTGTGCCGCTGAAGTACCTAGACGAACAAAGTCCATAATCTTCATATTCATAGCTCACACATGTTAATTTCACACATTTTATTGCCATGATTAACTATACTCATTACTCTTTTTGAGGTGTTATCAAATTAATACAGCAACAGTCTGAAGGTAGTTCCCTTTTAAATTATTCTTATGTTGCCTAGCACTCATAAACTCACATATCTCAGACCAGTAGAAAGTCTATGACTGAATTCATGTCCAAATCAGATTAACAACAGTCAGTGAAAAGTCTGCATGGATAATTTACTGCTTCCAAATACAATCACTCTGCAGTTGGTTAACATGAAAATAAAAATCTCTGTTCCTTGCTCTTGTCTCCTGGTTCTGTTTTATCATATGTGCATCCAACAGAAGATGGCTACCTTTACGGTTTCAGCATACTTTATGTACTTCTATGTATATTGAATTTTCCTATGCAAGAAGATAAGCTTTTCCATTATTTATTATGCAAATGGCAAATTCATTTGCATAATGCCCTTTCAGACCAGTGCAGTCCAGGCTGTGCAGTCCATATAGTCTAGTTTTCTACAGAAAAATGCTGAAGGCACACCAGTAGGTATGAAGACATACCATTCAACATACTGAATTGGATTGATAGAAATGTCTAGAGAAGCTTACACAATCTATTTTTGTGATTTTTGACTCAAGGCAATGCTTTCTGTGTATTGCTTCTGAGTGGTCACATTTACTTGAATCTCTTTCCCAAATAAGACAGACGTAAGAACAAAACCAAATAAAACCAGTCATGGACTCTGGATTTTTCACCGGGCCTATCTTTCTGCAGGTATGTTTTTTGTGTGCACACATACATTTGTGTCCATCTACATACATCAGTGTATTCCCATGCTAAATATCTAAATATATAGTGGGGAGAAAGGCAGAAAAAGAAGAAGGATATGAAGTTATGGCATTAAAAATATTTTCTAATTAATACTTATTGTCATATGTCAATGCTTGTATCTTTCGCTAGGTGGGATGCCATTGTGGTTTAAACCCAGCTGGAGATGAAACACCAGGAAACTGCTTTCTCAACCCTGCCTTCCTCCCCTAAATCCCAGTGGAATGGAGAGGAGAATAAAAATAACACTTGTAGGTTGTGATACAAACTCTTGAATGATTAAAAACAAATAGTAACAGTAAAGAATAATACTAACAATAATAAAAAGGGAAAGGAAAAGAGCCCCAAATAAGTGATGAACAGTACAGTTGCTCAGCACATACTGACTGATCTCAGACCCCACTTCACAAACTCAGATCAGGCTCCTCTGCTGGGTAATTGCCCCCAGTTTAAATGTCTTGGGTTATGTAACCAAAAAAAAGTGTATTCTATTTCACCTGTAGAAAGCAGTTGGGGAATGGTTTCTTTTTTCTTTCTCTCTCGTAACTCCAGGGAGGAGGGGGTCGGATGCCTTCTGATAATAGGCCAGCTGTTAAAACCAGGTGGGACAGTGTTTCTTATCTCTTCCACCACTGTCCACCCTCTGGGAGGGATATCTTCTGTTAATGGGTTATTAAGGCTCACCAGTGACGTGACACATTACACCATTCCACTGTGAGATGCTTCATCCAGTGAGGGGGAACCAACCATTTCTATCAAGATAAAAACTGAGATGTAGGAACACCAAGAGTCCTGTTTTCCACTGGATCCCAAGAGGAAGAGCGTACCCATCTCGCGAGCACTGGACCCTTTCTCCTACAGGATCATCTCTACTCCACGGAACAACATCTGTTACACCAGGAAGACTTGTTTGGACTGCTTCCAACTCCCTGACCAACAGAGTGTCAGGTCATATCTCTGACTATGTCAGGGTTTTCTAGGACTTTTGTTTGTTTGCTTGGGTTTTTTTGTTTGTTTTGTACTACTGAATTAGTATTTTTTAATATTCCTAGTAAAGAATTGTTATTCGTGTTCCCCATATTTTAGCTTGAAAGTCCCTAATTTCAAAATTATAATAATTTGGAGGGGGGGGGGGGTGGGGTTTACACTCTCCATTACAAGGGGAGCTTCAACTTTCCCTGACAGACGCCAAACCAAGACAACATACCAGGTATGACATTCTGTGGTTAGGAATATGCCTTCAGTCAGTTCAGGTCACCTGTCCTGGCTGTGGTCTCTCCCAGTTCCTTTGCATCTTTTTTCACTGGCACGAAGCAAGAAAAAAAAATACTTATTTGACTCAGGATAGATGCAACTTAACAAAAACCAAAACACCAGTGTGCTACAAACATTACTCTCATTCTGAATCCAAAACACAGAATTTTAACAGTGACCAAAGAGAAAATAAGTCTGTTATAGTCAAAACCAGGACAGATGCTAAAACTAGGACTAAAATGTGCTTAATATATTGATCTCACAGTATCAGTGTTTCATCCAGTTACAAATCGAAGCTGTTAGTCATTCTCTTTGAGATCTATATGTAGATCATTATGACAGGAAACCTTTTTTTTTATTGGCTTTGTGTCTGAAATGAAATACATGACAATTTCTCCTTACTGCAGGTGGTCCTTGCTGCACATGTTGTCAAAAGATCTTGAGAACCTTTTCT
Source organism: Prinia subflava (assembly GCF_021018805.1). Lineage (NCBI taxonomy): Eukaryota > Metazoa > Chordata > Aves > Passeriformes > Cisticolidae > Prinia > Prinia subflava. The sequence continues at coordinate 48,634,462 of NC_086283.1, read as the reverse complement.
GGTAAAGTTGGAACAAGAAGCAAAATAACTGTGAACACTGAGAGAAAGACAACTCAAAACAATGAAACTCTTTCTTTCTTGCTTGGTTTTTCTTACAGAGATTCCCCTGAGAATTGGAAAAAATAATTCCTAAACTGGGAAGATTGACCTGTTGCTTTCATGAATGGGTAATAGTATTTTGACATCAAGTCATCTAGTGGCTTGTCAGAAAAATGCAACCTGTGTATCGTATGGAGAGAAAATTAGGTATATTTCATGGTGAAGAAAGGCATAGGTGGGACTAGAGAACTGTGCAGAAAACACTAAGCACATTACATTTCTGGTCAGGTTGCAAAGGTTCATTTCAAACTCAGCAATGTTCTTATTTTGGTACTTGGGAAATGCCTTACAAACAACCTTAAAAATACTTAAGCACTATAATAAGTCAGGAAAAACAAAACAAATGAAGCATGTCTTTGCAATTGGAGTGGAAGTATTTCTGTTCTGTTTTCTTTTATTTACTAAGAACTCTATTCTTATTTATCCAGTTGCTAATAGTGGATATCCAGTGGACCTATTAAGGTGTTTAATGTTATCCTTGTGTGTAACTGCCTTATCTGAGCAGAGCCAAAATGTTGCCCTAAGAATGGAGATGTAGGACACCCTCTCTGGATACTTGTGACCTTTAGATGACACTTGTGCAATTAAAGCAACATTTGTTTCTCCTGGAAGAGTAAAATCCAGGTATTCAAACAAAAAGAAAACTGCAAATGCAAAGTAAAAAAAGTAAACCTCCCTAGATATTAATGAGACTATGATAAATATAGTTACTGTATTTCAAGATTTTATTTCTAAAGTCTAATAAAGCTTATATTAAGTAAGACTGAGATCTATCAATTATGTAAATTGATAGATCTATAGCTGGAAGATGAAATAGGTCTAGTCCATATGAAGTTATATTAATGATATTAACTTCTGATTTACAGTTATTTATTAAAAAATTATGACTTTGTAGAGAAGATATAAAGAACTTTTGTAGCTGTTGGAAAATAGTGAAATGGTAGGTGAATGGACTGCTCAGACTAAAATAGCACTGTCTTATAAATGCCTTTGTTGGGAAATCTTCAAAATCCCAAACAGAAATAGCCTCTTACAGTCCAATACAGAGGGGATTTATAATTTATGAAGTGGTTTAAGGCAAGTTGAAGTACATTTAGAGATAAAAGAGATTTTGCTTCTTCATGCTTAACTGACTATGGGACCTTCTTAGCTCCTGTACCACATAGGTATGATTTTGGTAGTGTACATCTGGCTAAACACAACATTTCTCATATGGGCCAAAAAACAGTGAATACATGTTAGAGATTTCTAAAGACTGATTGAGGATTTGAAAACATATCACAAGAGAAATTATCTTCAGTGTTGACATCAGTGTTGCCAGAACCATCAGGACCTAGCAGGTCAGTCAGTCAGACAAAATGACTGAATCAACCAGTGCTTCAATTCCTTCATGTCCTGAGCATTGTATTTCTATTCCAAGTTCTATTTAGTCTTGAAGACTGGAGTCAGAGGAATTTGCACATCTCCAATCAGCAGACTTGCTGGACTAGGTATTTAAATTGTCTATGCCAATTTTTACCTGTCAATTACCAGTATGTAATGTGACAATCTACTTGTTAATGCTTTGAAATTTGGATAGAAATTTGGGTTTGGAAGTATTTACCATCTTCTGGCATAGCTTTTTTTTTCAGGGTTTTTTTGGTGGTGGTTTTGTTTGTTTCTTTGTTTTTAATTTAGAGGAGCTGACTTTCAGTAACTGTGCAACTTTGTTCTCTTACAAGGAACGTAAATTTTAAAATCTCAGACAAGCTGTGGTCAAGTGCAGTGTTTTATGTGATATTTCTGCAACTGAATGTGAAAAATCCAGTAGCGTGTTGAAAATAATCTGTATGATTAAATACTAGAAAAAGGCCTAGTAGATCTAGCTGACTGTATGACATGTACTGTAAATAGTAATTTTAAAGGGAGTTTAGGGGGACAGAAGTGTGTCTTTCAGCTGGGGTGATTAATGGAGAGGATGGCTCTGCTGCTGAAAAGCTTGTTTTATGTTTTAGCTCTGCTCTTCCATCTTGATGGGGTTTTTTTGCCTCAGGGTACCTTCAAAATAATTTTAAGTGAGTTCACTGGTCTCACTGTCAAGTCACTGCTGTAGGCTAGACTGGAAATAAAATATCATCATTTCATTCTTCCATTTTACCCCCTTTCAAATGCTTAAAAAAACAGCTCTTGCTTCCTGTTAAAACTTGACTCATCACAGCACTGTGTAGCTAGTGCTTGTTTAATAACGTTTAGAAGATCTGTGAATGCTTAAGAAAGGATACTGTACAGTGTATATGGCATACAGTTACGTCTTTCATCCTCTGTGCAGGTTGCTGTCTTCTTTGAGAGTCAAGGATTCCACTCTTGTAACTCCATGGTTTGCATCCAACCCTTCAAAGAGCTAAAGCACTGACATCATATATTTGGGAGTGAAAATGTGAGCACTGGGCAATCTCTTCCCATCTTTTTATCTGGAAGCACACATCTCAAAAAGCAAATCTTTCATCACTCACTCCTGCAAAACTACACTGTCATTAGAAAACAGATGTGAGAACACCTAAAGCAAGGAACCTCTGATTTTTCCTGTGTGTTACTGTCTACCAAAATATGTTTGAGAGAAATTTCCTTTGACTATGTATAAATGAATAAAAAATTTAATTTTCTTTAATTAATTTAACTTAATTAATCAAGACCAATTTTTCAAACATCATTCATACAATCTGAACAGTACAATTGCAATCTCTCGCTTAGTGTGTTGTATTAGGCAGTATTATCTAGTGTTTGCACCAAGGTCAGCAGCTTTGCTTAAACTGCAGTGTCAGCTCTTTTGCCTGGAAATAAAATATTGATATTTTAGCCTTCCTTTTTCACTTCTTTCTTTCTTTCTTTTTTATCTAACAAATACTTAGAAAACATAGAAAAATGTATTTTAAATAGCTGCAAATACAGAAAACCAACATAGAGCTGCTGTGAAATTGCTGCAGCTATCAAGGGAAGTTTCCTTCGGGGTGATTTATGGGCCAGGAGGTACTGAGTTGTGTTACAGCTGACCTAGCAATGACATTCTGTAACTCAGGGTGTCTTTCCAGAGTTTCCTCTCCCAGACTTTTAATGGGAGCAAGGGGAAACATCTGCTACATGGGGGATTGTGAGACACCGGGGCAACTCCTGAGATGTTGTGGGCAAACTTTTCTTTCTCACATAAAAACCAAACTATTACTTCTTTAAATTCAGGAGTGATTCATGCAGGAGAGGTTAGTGAATGACTAGGAAATTGCAGGCCCCATAAAGTCCTGTGGTTTGACATTTGGGTATGCGAATGTAGAACCTGATTGTTTTATTTCAATATAAATAGCAGAGGCAGCTGGTGTTATCATACAGATTTGATTGGTGTGGTATCAGGATGATAAGGTCATCCCTGACAGTGTGGGGACAGACACTCAGACAGCAAAATGCTGAGGGATGGAGGTGTAGCAAAGCACTACTCTGATAATCCATGGAATTTGTCATTGTCTGAAATTGTTCTGGGATATTCTGAGATTATGTAGGGAGGCTACATGAGCAAAACAGATTTCATACGCAGCATGGCCCACTTGCCAAGAACACCTGTTCAAGAGGAAAAATGGTTTATATTCTGTACCTGACCCCCACACTAAGGACCAGCAAGTAATAGAACTGAATTCAAAAGGATTTTTATTCTTATACCTGAAAGTGCACCTCCTTGAAAGGGTCTGACCAGCACAACATACTGCTGCTCCCATTCATGCTGCTGTCTGGGGATGGGAAAGGAAGCTTGTCTGTTCCCAGAGGCCCAGTGATGCTGGGCCACCTGATGCATTTTTGAGCCAGCTCATTTTGACATAAGATTCAGTGGAGCACAGAAGATTAACTTTCTGAAAATGAAAGATAGAAGAAGAGGAACTACTTATCAAATATGCACATTTCAGATGGAACTTCACACTCCGTGAAAAGATTTTAGATTACTGTAAGCTCTCAGGAGTGCTCCTGACAATGTGTTATCAGGTCATGTTTGCATGACAGTGGCAGGCCATGCAGGAAACATTAAGCCACGTGATTTCTAAGATGGAATCAATCAAGTGAACAGCATAGATACTGAAAACTAGTTTCACCTTCATAAGGTCTGGTTATCTGTGCATCAGACATGAGGTTTGTCAGCCCCATTTCAGTCTGACCAAGTTCAGTGCTGCATTCAGAATTTTAATGAACTGATACTGTATTATGTATGAAAGATGACACCGAGATGATTTCATGAAAACCAAGTCCCCATGAAATATGAACTATTACTGGAGGCTTCACCCCTCACTTAGCTCACATAAAATGCCCATTTAAAAAGCCTTTGTCTTGTTAAGCTTTACAAGTTTGTGTAAGGCTTTCCATTATCCTTAAGCAATGTTAGAACTGTAAATGAGGGACTGACACCAACAGTTCAGAGTTTTTATGACACCAAGGTAACAAGACCATGCTAAACACAGAGAATTAATATTCCCAGAACTCTTCTTACTGTCACACAATTATTAGGTCATAGATATTGAGTACATTCAGGAAACATGAGCAGACCTCAAGGAGAGGTGACTGTTCCTGCTGTGAACAGTGAAATCATTTTCACAGAATCACAGATGGGGTAAGGTTGGAGGGACCACTGGAGGTCATCTAGTCCATCAGATGCTCCAGGGCATGTCACTCAAGGCTGTGTCCAGACAGCTTTTGAATGTCTCCACAGTGTTCCTGACTGAAGAACAACTGAAAACAGACATACTATGCCTCTAGCTTTCAGTCAAAGTTTTGCTCTAAGTTTTGCTTAAAAGCTGAGAAAAGAGTTAGAAATCAAATTAGAGGACTGTTAACTTGTCAGTTAATTTTGTGCATTCTGCTAACAAGATTACATCACGTAGCATTACGGTTTTTTAAAGGCTGCTATTCCAAAGATTCAATGGGCTTTGGAGACAGCACCAGAATAACTCTGGATGTGCTCTTCAAGGTTTTGAGTAGGTGGTTGTTAAGCTATTAGATAAACATTTAATAATTTTGTTTAGTGAAATAATTTTTCTGACTATACCAGTGTATCGATCGTTGCTTCAAAAGTGTGTGTATTCTTGAGTTTATTTCCACAAAGCCTGCTATAATGGCTTTATTTGCTATAGCAGTCATGAAGTAGAAGGCTGTATGATATATCTCTCTGTTTTAGGATACTAAACTTAACGTCAGTGCCCCTCCTATTGTGTGACAGTTATCCTTCCCACTAAAAAGAAATGTCAGCCTCTTATGAATGTGATGACTGAACAATTACTCCTACATTTTGCTCTCCCATACAAGTGCAAAGGTTTACAAGCACCTTCACTTTCTTATGCTGTTTGTTGAAAATAAGGATCTACAAAAAGAGGGAAGAGTTAATTTAAAATACTTGAGAAATTTAAACATATAAAGCAGAATGGACATTTTAAAAACTTATGTTCACTTATGAAATTTTGGGTTTCATTTTGAAGTCTGTTTTTCCTAATTCACTTCTAAGTTTGAATTTTCTTTTTGTTAAACTATTTTTTCCTGGTTTTGTGGGGATTTCTTTTTGGTGTTTTTTTTTGGGAGGGGGTGGGGTCGGGGTGGGGCATGTTAACAGCTATTACATTGTACAGAAACACTGTGAGAAATTCACTGTACAATCCTTCTTTAAAGACATGTTCATCATGTTCTGCCACATGCCAGACATTCAATTTTATCAGCATAACCAACTTGTTAATTTTTTGATGGGTAAAGAACTATGATCTGTTGAATATCCTTTAGACTAACCTTTTAGTTTCTGAAAAAGTGTTTGAAACTTGAATCATGCATCACATATTTTAAGTGTTCAAACAATATAAAGCAAATTTGGGGCAAAGCAGTATATCAATATATACATACTTATCTTTCCAGTATTGCAGTGAATGATGACTCAAATAACATTTTTTTCTTGTTCACGTATCATTTTGCATGCTGAAAACATTGTCTTTGATCAAAAGTTTGAACAGCTATATGTCATTCTGAGTCTAAGGAGGGTTTCCTTTGAGATGCTGTTTTAAAATCCTTCAATTTTAAATTTTAGAGAAATTCCATGTTCTCTAAATTTTTTTTTCAATAAAAATGAAAACAAAAGCTGCATTTGAATGTAAATTTAAAATAGCCTTGAGAGATGAAAATAATTTAAATAGTTCCTGTCCAACTATATATTCCTGCATGTGAGGCTAAAAGTCATTAGAATCACGTTGTACAGTGGCTGACAATATAGATCCACATAAAAAAGCCCCCAATCTCTCCATAAAATGGCAAAGTAACCCTCTTAACTGCCTCCCCCCTCAAAATCCAAACCCCCAAACAAACAACAAACCCCCCAGCAAACTCCCCCCCCAGCAAAACATACCAACTTCACAAATGAGCAGAGAAGAAACAGGATTAGTCTGTGGGAGGACAGGAACATCTTTCTGCATCTTGGAATTACAGCTTAAATTAATGCTAGCTAGTTGCATTGTAATTAAGGCAGTGATGAATTTGTTGAGTTAATTGCAGGAAGTCTGCATGTTGTGTTTGATGCAGCTGCACTTTGAATTTAAAATATATGTTTGTCATGATGGTTCTGACAGAAAAAAATGCAATCAACTCCTTTTTCTTTTGCCTTTAATCACATGACTCATAATGCAAGGCTTATTGAGGATTTTTATCATTAAGAAGAGCTTTGAATCAACATAACCTTATTGAATGTCTAAGGAAGGATTACATAAACCATGTTATGATTTTTTCCCTAAAGTACCAAAAGCAAATTTTTAATTTCAATAACAGATATCAATAGGAAGTTTAAAGAGTATTTCCTCTTTTCCTCCTATATTATTTTTCTCCTTTACTTTTTTTTTTTAATCTATTATGTATTGTAACAATATAAAGCATGTCAATTATCCCCACTGCCCTAATTAACCCAAAAGAATATATACTGGAAGTAGGAAAAAGGAAACAATGCTTGAAAGACATTTTTTTAAAATAAAAAAAACAGTGTGAAAAATTAATTGCTAACATTCTCAGTGACATTAGTGAATAGAACTGGTTTCAGGAACTTTCTTCCTCTTCTCAGTCCTATTTCCCATCAAGTGGAATGGAGGGTTTCATTTGTTTATTTCTTTTTAAGAAATTTAAACACTGTAGACCATATAGGCCATCACTGATGTAACAGTAGAGATTTAATAGAGTCATAGGATCACAAAATAATTTGGGTTAGTTGAGGCTTTAGTGTGACCCTATTGCTGTGACCAGAGACACCTTTCACCAGGTCAGGGTGCTCAAAACCTTATCCAACCTGACTATGAACATTTCTGGTATCCAGTGTAAATCTACTGCTACCCTTTCTCCTACCACTGTAGGTCCTGGTAAAAGTCTGGCTTTGTCTTTGCTGTTGACTCCCTTTATGTACTGAAAAGATGCAATGTGGTCTCCATAGAGCATAATTCCACTCCTCCTGCCTGTCAAGGTCCTTCTGGATGGTGTCCCTTTCTTCAAGTGAATCACTCAGCTTGGTGTCTCCTGCAAACCTGTTGAGGATACAGTCAGTCCCACCCGCTACGTTGTTTATGAAGGTCTGAAATAGTGCTGGATCTCTGAGCAACACTATTCCTTTTTGGTTGTGAGGAGCTCTTTGGACACGTCCATCCAGACTGGTTTTTATCCACCCAATAGATAAAATCTATCTGTTAATAGATAAAATCTATCTGTTAAATAGATTTAACAATCTGTTAAACACACATGTCTGCAGTTTAGAAGTAAAAATCTTGTGAAGACCACAAATGAATTTAGAACATGAATAAATTTGGCATTCTACATTTTAGTAGGATGAGGATTTATTAGAGCATCCCCACTAAGAGTGTCTGGACATCTTTTTGCTTCAATGATTTTGCAGTATGGAGTCAGCTACAGTGACATTAAAATTACATTTATTGGTGGAAGGTTAACATCTACAGATAATAATTCAACATGAAATCGGGTGAAATCAATGAAGATAAACTCATCTCTTTCTTCTCCAGGATCCAAATATGCAATCTGAAGTATGATGACCACTCAGGATTAAATCCTAAATTACTTTTATTGTTGGAAAGTGTGATTGTGTGTGTTGATCATTCAAATTCTGCAAAAGGAAATGCATATACCCAAGTCTGCCAACCATACTTAGAAAGTTGTCATGTGGAATTAGTTGGAAGTATTTGGGTAAGCAAGAACAGTGTTTTTTGGCTTTCAATATTTGAATTTTTAGTTTTTTCTTCTGTCTTGGGTTTCTTGTGCTTCTTAAACCATGTGGTGTTTCAGGAAACAGTGTGCTTTGTACTACATGTAAATTTTTACTTTTCCAGCTACCTTTCATTGGCCAGTACTAGATGAATCTCTTATTTCAGTATCCATATTTTAAAAGGACTGACTCACTAATTCTGGTAGTACAGTAATTGTGGTAGGAAATAAAATTTTTCCATGTTATATTTGGTTGTTTTCCCTTTTTTCTTTTTCCAAACACAGAATTTAATTTTTAAAAACTTTTCTATTCTTAACAGCTTCCAAAACCTACTACTTTTTAAAAGACAAATAATGTTAACTCTCAGGAGACTACAAGCATAAGACTTTTTTTTTTTCCCAAAATAAACCACTGTCCTTTTCTCTTTACTTGCTCTTGGCTTTCACCGTGAAATAGTGTTGTTAGTCTAACTCCCTGGCAATCTGACTCGTTTGTGTATGTGGGGCCAAATTAATCAATGCTTTTATTTCATAAACTTCAAAAGAGTTCCATCAGGCATGAATCTGATGCATGTCTTCTCTTTCCAAGGCACTGAATTCATTTACTCAACAGGAAAAACATTCATAAAGTAACATTGGCGCATTATGTCACTTCCAACAAAAGAGTAGATATTGATTTCCAAGTACCCTATAAGAGTGCACTTTTCATTTTGTATCAACCTAGCATTTATATAGTGCTTCTAAAGTCCCGTTAGGATGAAATAATTTGCATTATTTTGGGGAATAAGAGAATGACTGAAATATTGTCTTATTGTAAAACTATGGAAGTTATGCAGCATCTTGTACTACAGTATTTGCAGTAGTTAAACTTCTGTTAATATCTGCAATATAAAGTTTAAATTCTGACAAGATTGGTTAAATACACTATAATTTCTTAAAATAAAATAATCTGCTTAAGGCCCCTTCTGTTGCATGGCCATATAAGAGTTTGAATTTCCCAGATATAAGGAATAAATTCACAGAAAGTCGATGGAGAAAGATAGAAGGCAACGGAAATGTTCCTGGAAAGAAAATCACTGCAGTTAGGGAATGTTGGAAACAACAGACTCTTGTGGTCTTAGCTGAAACAATTTGGCAGCCTTGAAGGAAAATTTGTTCACAGCTTATTGAGCTGAGGTGAATTGTTTTCTTTGCTAGAGGAAAAGGAAGTTGTAATGCAGACAGGTAAGAATGAATGGAAAGAGTGTGACACTACTAAGAGCTTTCATGTGGGCTGGGAGGCAGAATATGCACATCTTAAAAATCTGAAAATTCTCCCTTCGAAACAGACAAGTGTACCTCCACAATATATTTTGGACTCAGTTGTCTATCTGGAATGGCACTGTTGATTACACGCAGAGTAATTATGAGATTGTGTTTGTAATTTCTTGATTGATTCAAGGGAATGAATTCTTCATCCTGTCCAAAGACAGACGACACATTTCTCCTTGGTCTAATGTAAATTGTCTGTTGAATATTATTATTCCACCTTTACTCATTAACATTTAGCAGATTTATCTCATTGGAAGGGAAACTTGAGGTGTCAGGCAGTTTCTAACAGAAGAAACCTGTTGGGTGGGAATGAGGAGTGTAAAGCAAAATTGTAATTTAAGTGAGACAAAATAAGTAAATCTGTGTTTCTTTAATGGTGAAGAGGATAGTTAAATAATCCCTTTGACGGCTTTCATGCCCTTTAACATCTTTGTGGATATTTTTCACACAGTTTATCCTTGGATAAAATTTGTCAAGAAAGCCATTGCAAAATCAAAGTGGCTAAGCTAGGTCCTGCCCTAGGAATACAGTCTGCAGTGTTCTCCCTCACTACGGGGGAACTACAGCTTCACTACAGGGGAGCAGCAAAGAAGAAATTGCAGCCCAGTGACCTGTCTCTCCCTCCTCTCACTGGTAACAGGAGTCTGCAATGGGGAGCTGAGGAAGCAATGCTTTGCTCTCTGATGTTCTGTGTGTCTTCTGTCCTAGGAAGGAGTACACAGAGGCTTCAGGTTGCTCCCCAGTAGGTTGCTCCCCAGCAGGTTGCTCCCCAGCAAAATCACACTTTATGAGTTTACGGACAAGTACACACAGACTCCTTCTCACTATTTACAGCACGCATCACAGCCTCTGCTCTCAATGTCAAAAGGAGAGAAGCTTTAATTTATGGAGGACTACAAGAGGTCCAATGTCTTTCATATTATACACAGTCCTAGTTCTCTTCCATTTCAGAGGGAGATGTGACCACTGGACTTCAAATTCTGAAGTATTTATTGAGGGAAAATATAATATGGATACCCAGATCCATCTCTTTACAGGCAACTTGCGTGATTACAATCAGAGATATCAGAGTTAGGTTTACAGGTCACCCAATTAAGATATATCCTTGTATGTAGTCTGACTCCAAATTCATTGCGTAATGGATGTACTGCACCTTCTGTGTTGGCCACATAAGGAATATGAAATGGTTTAGATATCAATTATTGCTCCCCATATTTTTGATGAGCAAAGTAGTAATAAAAATAAAATACTTATTTATGAAGAAAAAAAAATTAGAAATATTTGTAAGGCATTTAAGATTAGAGATTAGACTAGAGATTTTGTCTGCATACTTGTTTTGCTTCCCATACTTCTAAAACTTTTATTTTTTCTTCCTGCCCATCATTTTTCAGAAGCAGATCTGTGACTTTATACATTCACTGACAGTTTTGCTAACTATGTCCGTGCATTCCTTTACACCTTGCAAGACTGTAAATGTATTCCAGTGCCAGGCTGTCAGAAGAAGCTGTGGATATGGGATACTGCAAATCAGAGGTGTGGTAGGAGAGACAAGTGTGTGCAGCAGATAACTGTACTTGATTAGCTAGATTTAAATAGTGTTGGAAGAATTTGCCAGGTGAAAATAAAAATTGTCAGTTCAGTTTAATTTCATGGTGAATCAAACAAGGAAATTAGATTCTGCTACTCTACTAGTTTGACATCTATGGCAAGTGACAATTAGAGATGATGAGAGAACTTATATTTATTTCAAAACTCTTGATTTCTTTTTTTTTTTTTAGGGCATGTAACTTTTATTTACTTTTGCTCAGAAATGTAAGTTATTATTATTTGATTGACAAGTTGTGGATTTCAGGAATTCATTATTATATTAAGTTCATTTTGATAGAGCACTGCAGTTAAATTTAGAGGTAACTTGAAGTCTGAATTTTATTGAAATAATTTCTTGGGATGAGGCTTATCAACCACAAGTACTCTACAAGGAATAAAAGTGGTAATGCCTCAAACAAGGAAATATTACAGTTTAATGAAGTAAGGATGAAGGAAATGTGAAAGAAATTCCTTTCGCTATACTTGGCCACTCAGTTGAATCCTGATTTTCTTCATTACCCTTGGAAAACAAGATTAAATAACAAATCAAAACACAAACACATTCTTTAAAAGAACTCCTGAAACCCAATTTCTAATTAAGTGAACTTCACAGTTAAATTAAGGTTCAAAGAGCATGAAAAATCAAGCGTAACTGAAGCCTGAAATGATTGTATATGAGGTTGTATTCACTTCCCAGCCTGTGCAGTGGAGTTTGTATCCAGGAAGACTTAGATGTACAAGCAACACAGAAATAGCATGAGGAAATTATTTCCCACCTTATTTTGCTACTTCACATAGAAATGCATTGTTGTCTGGCAGCTGCAAGGAAGTCATCAAACATAGAAAAACTGAGAAAAAGAATCATTATGACACATTCTAAAGGAAAAACATTCCTCAGATCCTGCAGTAAGTTGCCTTATGTTGTAAAATGCTGTGCAGAAAAGGTATGTGTTCCTGCCGCAGCTCACCATCTGTTGAAAGAAACAAATATTTATTTTATTTCATCCTTTACCTCGTCTCTAGCTCTTTTAAGATTTTGAGGGCAGGAATAAAGCATCTTTGCCTACCACTCTTTGGGAATCAAATATTATCAGTCTTAAGTAGCCTGGGAGATTTCCTTCAGTCCCCATTGTTCTCTTTTTCAATAGGTAGTCTCAAACTGACAATTTTTATAAGTAGTTAGTTTTAGCTTGTTATACATAGTTGCTCAAATACTTGCATGGCCTTGTTGTGGCTAGGTGATTCTTTCATAGTTCATTTTTTTGTAGATAAGAGGAGACATGCATGAGTTCTCTCATCTGAACCATCTCCTACTACTTTCACTCTCACTCTCAAATGCAAACTCTTTAATAGGAAGTTTCATGATGGTTTTTAAATTGGCAGTTGTCTGTCATGTCCTGCATAACAGATACCTGGAAGAGAACTCTCCAGGATAAACACCCTTGGATGATGTGTTGGGTTTTGCTTTTCTTTATGGATTTTCTTTAAAAATATCTTGAAAGTGGAATTCAATTTTGAAAGTATAAGACTGAAAAAAACCCCCCTGTTTATTTAACTGCACTATAATATTTTGTACAACTATCTGCAGGGGCCCTACAGAGAAACCAGAGAGGAACTTCTTATCAGGAGCTGTAGTGACAGGACAAGGAGTAATAAGTATAACTTGAAAGGGGAAATTCAGATTAGATATCAGGAAAAAATTCTTTACTGTGAGGGAGATGGGACACAGGGTGTCCAGGAAGGCTGTAGATGTGTCCAGGGCCAGGCTGGATAAAGCCCTCAGTAACCTGGCCTAGTGGAAAGTGTTCCGGCCCACAGCAGGAGAAGCTGGGCCTAGACAATCTTTAAGGTCCATTCCATCCCCTTACACTTTCTACAATTCCTTGATTCTCTAAAGCCCCCTTGGAGGTCCAATAAAATAAAAACTAAGGCTGGCTGGCTTCTTTCTCATGTCCACTGTGGGACTGTGTGCGTCCTGTATGTCTGATATTACCAGTTTTTCACAGCTCTTCACTCTGGGATACACTAGTGTTTGTGTTAGAAAAGCAAGCTGTATGCGTTTTGAAGTTCACTTCTTGCAGCGTTTGTTTTAAACTTTCCCAAATTTTTTTTTTTTTTGGTCCGGGCGTGTTTGCAAAACATAACAGGCAAAATTCAAAGAAAATTTGGGAAAAAATTGTTATACCATCAAAAAAGACTTGCTTAGGTGTTTTTTTTGTGTGTGGAGAGTTTCAATTTGCACTGTGTGCATGTACATGAGTACATGAATGTGAATTGTTGTTGAGCTGTTCCAGAGTTGGGGATCTGTTTGCAAAAATGTGGGGTTTTTGTCGAAACTATTCTCATTAATAATATCTTTAGAAACTAAGATTTCTAAAAAGATACCGGAGTAAAACATTGGCTAATACACTGGGGTTTTTTGTTGTTGTTGTTGTTGTTGTTGTTGTGGTGTTTTTTTTTGTTTTTTTTTTTTTTTTTTTTTTTTTTTTTTTTTTTTTTAAGTTTTTTTTTTTTTTTTTTTTTAAGTTTTTAATTGGAAAACATACAGTTTTAACAATAATCTCCCTTCTCCCAGTTAGGCCTAATTGGTCCTGGGAAAAAGATTTTATTCTTCTGAAGATTTATGAAGAAATAGATTTTATGAAAATATTGTTAGCTTTTTATATGAAAATCAAGTAAGCATTTATCTTATTATGGCTCTAATCTTTACCCAGAAAGTTTTTTAGATTTTTATAGGTTTGGTTTGTTTCTTCTATTACAGGAAGGTAAAGATTTTTGAGCTTTTAAAATCACATAAAAACTTGTGAAATCCTCATAAAATTTTATGGTTTCTTGACTGATGCCAGGGCTCAAAGTTGAAATAATAAAGTCCATACAAGAAGTTGGGTTTTTTTTCCTAGTAATTAAGATTCAGCTAAAACCAGAACACAATGAATGTCAAATTTAATTCAAAATTAATTTTATCATTTTATTTCAGATGAAAAAAATATTTTTAAGCTGTTGCCCCAGTTGCCACCACACAATCTAGATTTCTTTCAGGGGAAAGTTAAACCAATAGCTTCATGTGCTCACCTACTGTGGAGGCAAAGCCCAAACTATCACTTATTCCTGAGACAGCCTCCAGCTGTGTGTTTCGTGAGGACATTCAGGATGGAGTAACAAACTAAATTTTTTCCAGAATAAATCCCTGAATGACTTGCAACAGACACAATGCCCTCAACATTAACAGCTTTGATATTATGATTGCTGGTAGTCATCCAAATTACTTAATAAATTAGACATAGTTGAATATAGTAACTGAGATACATTTCGTATACCCTATTAAAATGATAAAAAATCTCTAATGTAATAGTTAGAAGACAGATGTCCATATCCATCTCTGGATGTCCCATACACAGCAAATAGCTGCAATTAAATCTTTGCTCTAATAACTTTTACAGTTTAGTTTTAACATGTCATTCCTACTCCCCAAAAAAGCCTGTTTTCAAAACTGCTTTACATAGCGTTTGAGACAATTGCAATTAAATTTCACTGTGCTTTGAAGAAAGCTTGGAAGATTTTCTTTTATGTGTAATGAAAGTCTTGCAGTGGAGTTACGTATGAATACTAGACTAGACATCTGTCTAGGATTAGGTAACATGAAAATAATATGTCAGAGTTAACAGCATATTGTATGTTGTGTTTTATAAAACCTGAAATTGCTGGGTGTGGAACTGCTTTATACTCAGTTCATCACACAGTTTAAAACAAAAAAGTTTTACCAGTTAAAAAAAAAAAAAAGTTAATTGAGCCTAGCATGGCATGTTGAAAGTGTGTGTCTGTCAAGTTGCTCAAGAACTCAAGAATTGCCTGGGATTCCATCATGGTGAAAGACTGAGGTCGTAAAACAAATCCTCTGGTTTTTGAGCAGGACCTGCTCCCTTGGGAACAGGGGAGAGGGCAGACCTGCTGAACCAGGACAGTAGCACTCCTGAGGGAGATGCTGGGTAGATGTGCAGTGTTGGCACCTCCAGCTGCTTCTCACTAAACCTGCTCCTGAGTCTGTCCATACAGATCCTGCTAAAGAGAAGGGAGTTGGGTGTCTGCACCATATGAGCAGGCCTTTTAACAGTGGAAATCACATGAAAACCTTCAGTACTCCTCAGTGGAATTTTGCCCTTCAAAAAGCTAGGGTTAAATTAAATAATCCAGTATTTCTTCTTGCACAGAATATAATTTTATTTCAGTGGAATTCACATTTAAAACAATTTAGAAGTACTGAGTTTCTTCAAAGAGGAAAATAAAATGAAGAATTTGCTTTTCACTAGTTCAAGGATTAGTATATAAAGGAAGAGAGTTATATAGATATAGGTGTGTATATTACCATATTCTGGCACCTCATAGGATATTAACAACCAAAAAAAAAAAAAAAAGCTGCAAAGCCTAAGATCTAATTTGTGGGTGCTAGATGGTTTCATTAACAAATGTAAGAACAAATGCAAGAGCAAGGTTAGTGTTACAATGGACTTTGGAAACAAAAACAAGAATAAAGAGACAAAGGATAGCCATATAGCTCTGCAGATATAGAAGACTGGAAGTTTGTGGAAGTATTCTAGAAGACATAAGCAGACATTTCTTTTATATCTCTGGTTTCAGAGAAATGTAGTTATTTACATTATTTCTCTGTCAATCTTATTCTGTAATGGCAACTATTAGCCAAAAATTTTAGCTCAGGTTAAATAAAAATCTCGTCATTCACTTTTAGAACACTTTAAAACATGACTGGCAATGAGCAAACGGTAGCAAATTTTCTTTATTGAAATAGGCTTATATATTCAATGGATTTCCAATAAACACTCATGCAACAGGTCAGTGGGATCAGCAATATTTTGAGAAATGCTTGTCTTTTTTGATTAAATTCTGGAATACATGTGGAATTAAATGTATATATGATATACATTTAAGCTTGTACAATTGATTTAAATGAGTGACAAAATTTCAGGGCTAGGTGTCTCTAATAAGCTCATATTTTAGCATACTAAGTATCTCATGTCCCTGAAATTTAAAGAAGCTTGCAAATACTCATTCTAAGGCTCTTCTTATATGAAAATCCAATTGATTCAATTAAAAAACCCACTAAGTCCTCTCTTCCACTCTAAAAATAATGTATAATATTGATAAAAATTTTGACAGAAGAATAGATTAGTTCTATTCTATTAGAAGAATAGTTTCTCAGGAGTATAGAATCTTCACTTTTCCATGTCTTTTATTTTACTGAGAAGCTTAATTGATGTCAATTATAAAAGCTGAATTGTATAAAAAAGGTGAACACTTGGTGGTGGACAATTTTTTGAGAAGTCTAATAAAGAACCTGCTGGCATTTTTCTTCAAAACAAGCAACTTCCTTTCCTCCCCCAAATCCAACTCCACTAAATGTGGTCTGAATTACACACAAATGGGCCTCACTGTACACATGCATTTACCATTAACATTAAAGGAGCTGTAGTTCAACACTTCTGAAACAGAATATTTTCTGCATGTCATGACGTTCTAGAGAGATGTGTTCCAAGTGTTTATTTGAAAATAGACTAGAAAGATGTGAAACTTAGTCTAGGCTGATTAATAAAATACTGCAGTTACACTCTGATTTCTGGGGCACTATTTTTTGAATACATATTTTTGGTGCAGTTGAAGAGAACTTGGCCCATTTCTTTTATAGTTAGATATAAATATCTGCATTAATAGTTTTGGTATAGTAAGGGCTTATGTATTTGTGTGAGAATACAACTGTCACTCTCAGTATTTAGGCATGATTGAAAACATCATTGCAATGCATTGCAGATAGCATAAAGCAATCATCCAAAATATTAATTATCAATTTGAAAACTATCTATCCCAGCTGTAACATAGTGCTGTGGTTCATTAACTGCATATACACACTCCTCAGAGTACTAATGGCTACATGCAGATATTTCAAATGACTTCATAAACACATGAGCACAGACTGTTAAGCAGTGATTAATTTCTGCAAGACCATGTGATGTCCCATAATTCTTTAATGGTGCCAAAGTGATGTATAGCATGAGCACATTCATTGGCTGATTCAGCAAAGTGCCCATGGGAAGTATCAGGGTAGTATCTCCCTGGTGAGCTCTGTAGGGATTTAAATCACCTTGAAAAAAAAAACTGTGGACAAGAAACTTGCACAGGAGAGCGCTCTGTTAGAAAGAGAATAGTTATTTTCTCTCAAAGGTATAACCACTCTTGTAATCTGCATATGGAGGATGCACAAAGACATGGCTGCCTTTCACACAGGATTGTGATTGGTTCATCTCACAAGTTAATTTCATACAGATCTATTTAGACTACCAGAGATAGCAACCAGATTAAAATAATAAGTTATTGCAGGAGAAGGAAGGGAAAACTTCAGTCGTTTGTGGCTTCCCTCTGTAACATCTTCCTTAATGTTATTCCTGATCAAGGTAGCTTTTATGGTTCTCCAATTCACAGTTGCAGAAATAATATCCAATTTAAACCTCATCTTTTATTTTAGCTGCTCAAGAGTGAAGTATGCACTTAGGAGCAGAATAAGTATGACCAATTGTCTTGGGAGCAGAGGCTCATCCATCAGGAGAGAAATTTAGGAAATCATAAATTTTGTCTCTGCCTCTGCATGGATTTCTGCAGAATGCTCTGTTGTTTCTTTTTCTAAGTACAATCACACAGATATATATCTTGTGGTTATCTGGCTTGTGTTTCTATATTGTATATCACACATCTTCCTCATAAAAAGCTCTTCCTGAAGATCCACTGAGATAAATGTTAAGATTTCTTTGAACTTGAATTGGTCAATGAATTATTTTGGAAGGAAAATAGCCTTTGCATTTCAACAGTATTTGAGGTAATGGAGACCACTGTATTCCCAAACAGCAGAAGTCTCCAAGTCTGCTTCTTCAGTTGATCCTTGCCAGATGTATTTAGTGTAGGAACAAGATTACAGTTTCAAACAAATCTTCCTTCCTTCATTTTCATAAAAAAGGTGTTTTCTATCAATACCTTTGTATTTTCTTATTCATGGCAACAGACCAGATGTCAGGTAACTTGTGGAATGTGTGTCCTGTGGTTCTGGCAAAAGCATGCTACTTTTTAGGGAAATGATTTGGGGTTTGGGCTAAATTGGATGTATTAACACTTATTTTCTAAAATTGTGCTTTTTTTGTAAATATATTTTTAAATTAACTTGTTGTTTCTTTTGTGGTCTGGTTTTTTGTGGGGGTTGGGTTTTTTGTTTGTTTGAGGTTTTTTGTTTTGATTCGGTTTGGTTTCATTTGTTTCTTCTTTTTTTTTTTTTTTTTTTGTTTGTTTTTATGGTTTTGGGGTGGGTTTTTTTGTTTTGCTTTTTAACATTTCTGGGCTAAATATACTAAAAGAAAAATAAATAGAATATTAGGAAAAATTCACACAAACTAAAAAAATAAAGTAAAAATATTTCAAAGTAATCGTGTCACTCACAAATACTTTTGAGAAATATGGAATTATTTTCTTTCAGATGTTCTGCAAGACATACTTAACATCAGCTTCCATAAATTTTACGTTTATCTTCTTTGAATGACGAGCTGACATTATGAAGAAGTGAGAAATATAGCATGAGTGTTTTGTGAGTCATAATCACAGTACAATGTTATTTTTCAATTTCTTTGTTTAATTAAAAGCAATTTCAGACCCTAAAGAAAGTTCAGAGTGTTTTTAACTCTACTTAACTCTACTTCATATTTTATAGAAAAGAGAAGAAGGTGAGGGGAGAAAAGGCTTTTGAAATAAAGGCTGTAAACTAAGTAGGTAAAACTAAGCAGATAAAAGTGAGGAATTTTTTTCCACTGTGTTATTTCTAATGATACAGAGTGTAGCTACTGCAAATTCCAGATACAGTCCTGGCTACACTGGAGATTATAGGAAAGTTGCCCTTAAATTTAAAGAGCTATCACTATTGCATTACCAATCTTCTGATAAATATTACTGAGCAGCCTAGGAGACTGGGTTTTATCTGTGTGGTCATCAGCCAACATACACCTTCCTGTCCTTCCTACCAGACTTACCTTCCTGAATAAATGACCCAGACAGTTGTGTTTGGGAAGTTTTGGCCTGTGGCTGATGGCTGTGGATTTTTCTCAGTGCCACAATCCTACAGAATGGTAGTGCCTTGGTTTTGGTTTGGGCAGGGTGTCAGAGAGGTGCAGCTGTGTAGCCAAATCTGTCCTCTGTTTGGTTTAAGTACAAATTCCACCGTGACACTCCAGCTGCTTGTTTTAGGTGATTTTAGATGATCCTACAGATAAATAGCACAGCAAGAATAAACTTACAGTGGTTTTGATTGTATTGAATGGCATTGTATTCTTTTGGCAGATGAAGGTTTGGTCCCTTTTCTCAAATTAAGTTTGTGTTCATTACTCCTTTTTTTTTTTTTTTAAATATATTTTTTCAAAAAATCCACCAAAAGGCCTTGAAAATTCATGATCAGGAAGCATGGCATTAAACACAGATTTCTTAATTCCATTAAAGCTACATTATTGCTGTCATTGTTTGTATAAATAATAAGTAAGGGTTTTTTTTCAACCATGTATCTGGAATTTATTTTGCCAAAGATTTTAAACATTGGAGGTTTACTCCCCAAAAGCTAAATCCCAGCCCTCCTGTTGTCTTCAACTCATATTCTGTTCTTTTGGGAAAATCACAATACACTATTATAACAACAGTAAATGAAAAGTTTAATATTGCACAATGTTGAGTAGCAAAATTGCACAGTACTATTCACGAGATAATTTTGCATTATCATTAGTCTTCCAATATGACATACAAAATCATTGTAGTGGAACACTTTCACAGGTACAGTCTTGGTTTCTCTGTGAACAAATATCTCAATTCACTGCCAACGTTTACATTGCAGGAGGATACTACTGCCATTGTAGCAGTCCTTTTCAAATCTGCGCATTGCACTAGTGGAATTTATTTGTTTTCTTTTGCTGGATATTATGTTTTTAAAATCTGTTCCATAAAAATATGTCATTTTGACTTCATGACACAAAAAAATCCTATGACAATTTTTGTTCATCATCAAAACAACAACAACAACAAAACCCTCTCCATTTGCTAGCCTAGGATTAAGTCTGGATGAGTGAAATTAAAAATTAAAATCTATTCTGTATGACAGTTGCATACCCTGGTGTTCATCGCAGTATGAGAAGTCTAGGATAATAGAAAAAAGTGTAATGATAGAAATAAGAAGGAATATGAGGAATATGAAGGGTGTTGTTTCATCAAGTGTCCTGCATATATGCAGGCTTAAAATGCAACAACACAGACATCATGATTATTGTTATAAACATAGAAGTGATTTCTCCATTTACTTGAATTTCCTGACTTGCACTTTCCTGTCTGAAGTTGGTGCTTGGTGCTTGGTGCTTTAGCTTGTTTCCTAGAAATGTCACAAAAACATAGAGTAAACTGTTTTTATCAGATAGTGAGCCCATTGAAAATATTTTTACAGGCAGAGCAGGGTTTTTGTCACTCACACATACCTTAACAACTGCTTTCAGTGTTGAAGCCAGTGATGACTTGCTCAACGGTCTTTAGTGAAATACCTTGGTTTTCCCCAGTCATGTCATAAGTTGCATGCCTAGGCTGTAAAATTATCATTACAGTTCATAGTAGCCAGGATTTACACAGGACAGAAGTGACACTGACAGGGGGTGAGGAATGAGGGTTACAGTCAGTTCACTTGATGTTGTCTCTGCTGTTTCTTTCTCATTAAGTGGAGGACATGTCACGCTCCTCTCATGCTCCAGCATGAGGTTGTTTTCATGGGAGACTATCCTACACAAAACTCTCCAACGTAAGTCCTTCTCCCCTCAGGCTGCAGCTCTTCACAAATTGCTCCAGCATGGGTCCCTTCCACAGGGTGCAGTCCTTCAGGAACAGACAGCTTCCAGCGTGCTTTCCCCACAGGATCACAAGTCCTGCCAGCAAATCCACCCCAGCACAGACTCTTTATTTTATGGGTCTGCATGTCCTGCCCCCTGGCATGGGATACCCACAGGGTCAGCCTCCCCTGGTCATACCCACCTGCTGTACCACGAGATGGTTTTCCACGTGCCACAGGTGGCTATCTGACCCACCTTGCACCTCTGTGAGTGGACAGCCTGTCTTAGCACAGTCCTAACCATGGCCTGCAGAGAAATCTCTTCCCCAGTGCCTTGAGCACCTCCTCCTTAATTTCTGCAGAACTGTTTCTTTTGCATATTGTCAGTACCCTCTTCTCTGGCTGCAATTACTTTGGTGCAATATTTTTTCCTTCTCACATATGTTGTGCCAAAGGCATTATGACCTTCACTGATGGGCCTGACAGCCAGTGCAGGCTCTGCTGTTGGGCTTGCTGGCTCTGGCTTTGTTGGGCATGGGGAAAGCTTCTGGCAGCTTCTCAAAGAAACCACCTCTCTAACTCCCCCTCTATTAAACCCCTGACTTGTAAACCAAATACATTACCTCAAAACCTAGTTTATTGATTTTCCAGAACAATCTTTGCATTACAATGAATAAAACAACATAAAAATATAAATAAACTAATTTAGTGTTAATGAATACTGATTGTCACTTCACAATACTGTCCCTGATAATTTTGCACACTTATTCTGAGGCCAGGGGAATGCCCACAGCCGACTTTTCACTGCTTAGTCTCAGCTTCTCAATTCTGATTTGCAACAGACAAGAAGGGGGACTGTCTGTAGTGATCTGGTGTATGATGTCGACCCTGGCTGGATGCCAGGCACTCCCCAAAGCCTCTCTATGACTCCCTTCTGCAGCTGTAAAGGGGATAAAGAATATAACAAAGGATTCATGTGTTGAAATAAAGACCAGGAGGGATCACTCACCAAGTACTGTCACAGGCAATCCGGGCGGAAATTAGAGGCATTAACCAAATTTATTATTAACAAAATCAGAGCAGGATAATGAGAAATAACATAAACCTTCAAAACCTCTTCTCCCTTCCTGCCCCCCTTCCCAACCCTGCGTCCTCCCCCAGTGGTGCAGGGAGACAGGAAATGGGGGTTATGGTCAGTTTATCACAGATTTCTCCTGCTGCTCAGGGAGAGGAGCCATTACCCGGCTGCACTGTCTCCCACAGGAGACAGTATTCCATGAACTTCTCCCATGTGAGTCCATCTCACAGGCAACAGCTCCCTGCAAACTGCTGCAGTGTGAGTCCATCCTACTGGCAACAATTCTTCCAAAACTGCAGCCGGATGAGTCACTATTCCACAGGGTATGGTCCTCCAAGGACAGACTGAGCCAGTGTGTGCTCCTCTCTCTATGGGTCTCCTGAGGGTCACCTGTCTCTGTCTCTGTCATGCTGTTTCTCAGGCATCCACCTGCTCCAGCCTGGTGCTCCTCCTTGGGCTGTGGGTGGATCCCTGTGGACTATCACAAGGGCACAGCTGCCTCACCATGGGCTGCCTGCACCATGGGCTGCAGGGGAATCTCAGCTCTGATGCCTGGAGCATCTCCTCCACCACCTTCTTCATTGACCTCAGAGTCTGCAAAGCTGTTCCTCTCAGATGTTCTCACCCCACTCTTCTCTGGCCCCAATTACAAATGTGCAATAACCATTTTTTTTCTTCTTAAATATATTATCACAAAGGTGTTGCCTCTATTTCTAATTGTCCCAGTCTTAATCAGTATCACATCTGTCTTGGAGCCAGATGGGATTGGCTCTGCCAGACATGAAGGAAGCTCCTAGCAGCTTTTCATAGAAGTCAGCCCTGTAATTTCACCTGCTACCAAAGCTTGGCCATGCAAACCCAATAAATTTTCACACTTATTCTAAGGTGAAGGGACTGCTCATAATTTGGTTTTAACTGCCTGTTCTCAGATTCCTGATTCTGATCTGAAGTCAATTGTCTCTAGTGATCTGGAGAGTGGAAGCCTTAATGGCATTTCTGTTTGAAAGAGTAGAATCTTCTTCCAGGTTTGGTGTGTTGAAGACAGTCTGCATTATCATGTCTTTGCAAATTTCTGAGATTACATGGTTCTGTAAAGGGGCGCCACAAAAATCCTGAAGTTTTCAATACCCTCCTGCCATTGCCTCCACCTTCTTTTGTGCCATAAGGAGAAAGTGTACTGAGAGGCATCTCACATACACCCTTAGATATTACTTGCTTTTCCTTTGCTGTCATATCTAAGGGACAGTGCCAGAGATGAAAATGCTTACACTGGTAAATAGTTGGTGAGCAATAGCGTGTTTCTCAGCATTTATGGACACTTGACACCTTGCTTCTCAAGCAGGACTTTGAATCACACCCCTGAATTACCTTCATTAAATTCTTTCTTGCTGGATGTGTTCTTCACTCAAAGCATCCCTCAAAATAAATGTCTCACCAGCTAAATTTCTAGCCCATGAGATGCATATGCATTATTAAAAAAAAAAAAAAAAAGAAAAAAAAGAAAAAGGACCTCGCTAGTAATCTAACTAGTAACTTCAGAACAAGATATGCTATGAATTATAGAATTGTAAAATATGCTCAGTTGGTAGACACTCATTAGGATCATTGAAGCTGAGCTCCTGGCCCTGCAGAGGACCACCCTAGGAATCACGCCATGTGTCTGTTTTCTAAATTCTTCTTGAGCTCTGTCAGGCTGACCCATTCCCTGGGGAACAGTTCTAGTGCCCAGCTACCCTCTAGCTGAAGAACCTTTTCCTGACATCCAACCTAAACCTCCCCTGACTCAACTTCAGGCCATTCCCTCAGGTCCATCAATGGCCACCACAGAGGAGAGATCAGTGCCTGCCCCTCCTTTTTCTTTCACAAAGAAACTGCACACTGCAATGAGCTCTCCTCTCAGTCTCCCCCAGGCTGACAGAACAGGTGACCTGAGCCATTCCTCATATGGCTTGCTCTCAAGGCCCATCAGCATCCTTGCTGGCCTCCTCTTTAACAGCTGTAGATCTTTCTTATACTGCAGTGCCCAAACCAGCCCCCAGCACTGGAGGTGAGGCTGCCCCAGCTCAGAGCAGAGCAGGACAATCCCCTCCCTTGCCTGGCTGTGATGCTGTGCCTGATGCCCCCCAGGACAGGGTTGGCCCTCCTGGCTGTCAGGGCACTGCTGGATCATGTTCACCTTGCCACTCACTAGCACCCCCAGGTCCATTTCTGTGGGTCTACTTTCCAGAAAATCCTTCCAAGGTGCAGAATCCAGTCTTTGTCAAACTTATACTACAGGTACTGTGATGGGAAGTCTGCAGAGTAAATTAAATCTAGCATTTTAGTTGGACCCTCTTCCTAGTTTTACCTACTATTAATTTCAATTACCAGTAGGAACTAAAAAAAAAAGTGACAGTTTTTCTTGTCTCCACAGTAACAGATCCTAAATTACTGTGTAAAAAATAACAATTTGTAAATGTTTAATAGGGTTTAAAAATCACTCAGACTTCCTTCTTCTAGTTTATCAAAATGTCATTCAATAAAACCAAGGAGCAGAACTGTGGCATAAGTTGTTATACCCCATAAATAATTGGTAGGAATGAAAGAATGATAAAAATGTATGGTGAACGCTAACAGTTGGTGAACAAAAGAATCTGAAAGATGTCACTATAAAATCTTAAACAATTCTTGATAATTAAAAAATTGTATTTAGAAAAAATTAATTTTTTGCATAAAAAATCATAAATGAAACTATTGCCTTTAGATTAATCAAATAAATTATATTCTGTGAATATCTTGTCTAGCTGCATTCAAAATTAAAAAACAAAGCTAGCCATCCTTACATGGATGAAGTGAGGCTTTAATGAATAGCAATGGGCATATTCCTATCCAGCTGTGAAACTGATCTGAAAAATGTGTGTGTGACAATGATTAAGGCTAATTTGATTTATGAATCTAACTACCCAAGAAACCTGCTAAGACCAGATATTTATAACTATATGCCCCTTTACTTACAAATTTCACATTTTGACATTGTCTTGACATGTTTGGGGGGAGAGGGGCTTGTGGAGTTTTTTCCTTTTCTTCAGAAAACTCTGCTGAATTAATTTTTTTCTTCTTTTAGTTCAAATAATGTCTTGTACCTTAAATCCACTAGTAATCAGCACTAGTTAAGCAATTGCTTGGTTTAAGCAATATTTTTTTTCTTTTCTGTTGATTGTATCTCACTTCTTCCTTCTCTTTTGCTTAATAGTTAGTTTCTGTGTTTTGCAAATGAGACAATTCAAATGATAGCCTGAGCAAAAAAGGTGTAATTATTAATTACAGTATGAATCAACAGCAAATTCTAATTTAATACCCTCTCTATGTACAATAAAGGAAGATCGAAATATTTTTTCTGTGTGTCAACATTCTCTCTCTTTTTACTTCATTAAATCAAGATGATATAAGCCCCAGGAGACAGAAGTGCAAATTTTAAACCTGTATTGATTTAACCTTCCCTCTGTAAATATTTCATAGTTCTATAATGTGCAAACGCAATCATGCACAGAACAAAGGATTGCACTTTTTTGTTAGTACACAGAATGAGAGTATTTATTATGCCATTTAAACAATATTACATAGGAAAACACATGAGGATGTTTTGTTATTGTTATAAATGTCAAGAATGATTGATACAACACTATTTTTCAAGAGAAGTGTTCATTAAGAAAAGCTATGTGATTTCCTTGAAGGACTATAATACCATTTGCTAATTACACTTTCAAGGCCTTTTTCTAGCTTCTCTTTCAAAAACAATTTGATGCAGATTTTTTTTGATGAAAGGTTACTTCTCTCAGTGCTTCACAGTTTTCTGTTTTCTTCCGGAGAATTCTCCATTCTGAAATTCCAACATCCTAATAATTTTGGTAGCACATGAGTGGTGGATGGCTAGGATTTTGGCATGGATTATCTGGTTTGTAATTGTTGTTATATGGTCTTCTGGCAACAGCAACAAAAACAGCAAAATCCTGGAAGCTGCATGTACTGAGGCCCTTTAGAAGCTCAAAAGGGTTTGGATACAGTTGTTACTCTTTTCAAAGCCCATTTGTAAAAACATCATCCAAAAGTAAAGTAATGTTCTGAGAATTTCATTCTACTCTCAACTTTCTCTTGAGCAGTGAATATTACATTTGTAAACAGTGATATAAAAAAATTGATCTTGTAATCAAGTAGTTTTTTTCCTGAACAGGAAATGCTATGGTTTGCTGCAACAGGAATCTGATGCTGACAATTTCAGTGCCACCAGTGGTGGAGTTTAAATTAAAAAAAAACCACCTAGCAAGCAAAAGCACCTATAGAAAATTAGTATTTTACAATCTATGTCTGAGTTGGTTTAAAGTGTTTATTTTATGCGGAAATTTACAATACCATTCAAGTTTCCAATTCTGCAGATTTTAAAAGATCATGCATAAAATCAAGATAATATACATCTAACCATAACTGTACTGATATCAAACTGTCAAGCTCATTTCCATGTCAAAGCACTTTTCTCAAGATTACTTAGACTGGTGCGATACCAGTTGGTGTAAACTGAACTTTAGCCTTTTTTCCTTCTATTGGTACTTTACCGGATCTGATACTTTTTGAAGAATCAAAGTATTTAACACCATGAAGTTTCACTATGTCACAGTATCACGAACATTACTGAGGATATTCTGTTTAGGAATGTTATGTTAGTCTTCTCTACTACCATCTCCAAGATGTCACCCAGTCTTAATAAGCATACTATTTACTTTAATGACAAAAGTCTTTACTGCATCAAGACAACTCCTCTTTTTAAAAATATATTTCATTTATAACCTCAAGCTTGACTGAGGTTTTCCTAGAAGTCAGGTTTCAAGGATTATGAGAGAGAAATAATCTGTCATTCATTTTAAAATGTGTAATTTTTCTTTGATGTCCTTTGTCTGTGTATTTCCACAAGTCATCAGTCTACAGAAAATACATAGAATTTATACTCTGAAAAGGACCTTACATCTATACTTTGAAGTTACCCTTGGTTCTACATATACATATGTGTATATATAAGGCAAGGTCTACAATAAATGGGACAAGACTTCGGTCTTTTTAGGGGACTGAGTAACAGGGTAACTTGGAGTCAGTCCTGAAGGGCAAGGGAGTCCAGGAAGGCTGGACTTGCTTCAAGAGGAAATCTTAAAGATCAAGAGCAAGCTGTCTCCATATGCCATCAGACAAACCACCAGGGGAAAAGACCAGCTCCCTGTTTAAACAACAAGCCTAGGCTGAAACTAACTCAAAGTAAAAAAAGAATATATCACCTCTGGAAGGAGAGGCAGGTGACTTGGGACTACAAGATGTTAAAAGCTAGGGAGAAAATTAGAAAGACCAAAGAAAAACTGGATCTTAATTTAGTGACTGTGGCTAAGGACAATGAAAAAAAAGCTTCTATAAATACATTGGCAACAAAAGGACAGTTAAGGAGATTCTCCATCCATTGCTGGATGCAGTGGGTAGCATTTTGTTATGGCATGAGGAACTGGCTGGGGTATTTAATACCTTTCTTCTTTCAGTCTTTAATACCAGAACCAGTTGTCCTCAGGCTACCCACCTTCCAGAGCTGGAAGTTAGTGGTGGGGAGAAGAATGAAGCCCTTATAATCCATAAGGAAATGGTTAGTGACCTATGCCAATTAGACCTATGCCAATTAAAGACCCACAAGTCCTATGGCCCAGATGGGACACACATGAGGGTAGTGAAGCAACTGGCAAAAGGGTTTACCTATCCACTGTCAGCCATTTAAAAGCCATCCTGATTAACTGGAGAAGTTCCACTTGACTGGAAAGTATCAAGAGTAACATCTGCCTCAAGAAGGGTCAGGAAGATGCCCCAGGGAACTACGAGCCTGTCAGTCTGACCCTGTTACAAGGGAAGGTCATGGATCACATCATCCTGAGGGTCATCACACAGCATGTGCAGGACAACCAGGGGATCAAGCCCAGGCAGCAAGTGTTTGTGAAAGGCAGGTGCTGTTTGAACAGCCTGATCTTCGATGAGTAGGGTGTGCATATTGTCTATCTAGACTTAAGTGGGTTTGACACCTTTTCCCACAACACATTACCAGAGAAATTGGATGGTCAAGGCTTGGAGGACAGTACTCTTCATTGGGTTAAAAACTATCTGGGCTAGGGTGAGAGAGTGCTGGGGAATGGAGTTATATCTGGTTGGTGGCCAGGCACCACTGGGGTTCCCCATAGCTCTATGTTGGGGCTAGTCCTATTTAAATCTTTATTGGTGGTTTGGACTAGCAGATTAAGTTCATGCTCATTAAGTCCAAGATGGGCGGGAATGTTGATCTGTTGGAGGACAGAAAGGCTCTGCAGAGGGATCTGGACAGGATGGATTGAGGACAACTGCATACGAGAAAGTGTCGGGTCCTCTCCTTGGGTTATCCCAACCCCATGAAGCATTACAAGTCAGGGGAAGTGGCTTGAGGGATGCTCAACAGAAGGAGACCTAGGACATGCATGTCAACAGCAGCTGCACATAAGCCAGCACACACTCAGGTGGCCAAAAGGCCAATGGCATCCTGGCCTGTATCAGCAATGGTGTGGCCAGCAGGAGCAGGGCAGGGATTCTCCCCCTGTCCTGAGCACTGGTGAGGCCACACCTTGAATCCAGTGCTCACTTTTGGGCCCTCCACTACAAGAAAGACATTGAGGTGATGGAGTGTGTCCAGAGAACGGCAGTGGAGCTGATGAGGGGTCTAAAGCACAAGTCTTAACAGGAGCAGCTGAGGGAACTGGGAAGAACCCATTGCTCTCTATAGTTACCTGAAAGGACGTTGTGGTGAGATGTGGGTCAGTCTGTTTTACCATGTCTCAAACAAAAGTATTAGAGGAAATGGCCTTAAGTTGCACCAGGGAAAGTTCAAATTAGAAAAAAAGTCACTGAAAGAGTGATTAGAATAAGTTGCCTAGAAAGGTGGTGAAGTCACATCCAGATGTCTCCTCCAGAGGCCTTCCAATACCTGAGGAAAGAAAAATGGAGACAGGCTATTGTCAAGAGCATGTAGTGGCAGGAGGAAAGGGAAAGACTTCAAAGTGAAAGAGAATAGGTTTAGTTTAAATATTAGAAGAAATTATTTCATGTGCAGTGATGAGACACTGAAAGAGATTGCACAGAGAAACTGTGGATGTCCCAATCTTGATAGTGTTCAAGGCCAGGTTTGATGAGCTCTGAGCAACCTATTCTAGCGAGAGGTGTCCCTGTCCACAGCAAGGGGTTGGGAACTAGATGATTTTCAAGGTCCTTTCCACCACAGGACTCTCTCTGACTATAAAATTCTAAGTTCTACCAGATGAAGTTTAGAATGGATATTAGGAAAAATTCCTTCATTGAAAGGGTGGCCAAACTTTGGATCAGGCTACCTAGAGAAGCAGTAGAATCAATTCCCTGAAAGTGTTAAAAAATCCTATTGTTTTGGGACTTAGGGACACAGTTTAGTGGTGAACATGACTGTGGTAACAGCTGGACTCACTGACCTTAGATGTCTTTTCCAACCCTAACAATTCTATGATTCTGTCATCCTTTCTAGCTCCTGACTGGAATTAAGAGAGCCCTGCAGGCTGACTGTAGATCCAAAAGTCGTGGTCAGAAATTTACAATGCAAATGTGCCCCTTTGAAAGACTGACCTACTACACGTGTCAGCAAAGTGTACTCAGCACCTGCTTCCAGCAACTAGGATACACGGGGACACACACTGTTATCAATCTTCTGCCACATCAGATAATTCTTACCTTAGTTCTCACTTGCAACAACCTACAAGTAAACCTCAGGGAAAAGTTGAAAAGCAAACCTTGACTATTTTTCCCAAGGTTATCTCTAATAAGGGCACCTTGCCAGAGTTCAAATATATTGTTTCTAATAAATCTAGGTAAATAAATGTGCAGAGATTTCCTCTCAAATTCCTCCCCCCACTAAAAAAAAAAAAAAGGGCTAAGCTAACTACCTCATTGCACTTGCAATTTTTTGACAAAGAATCAGGAGGCTTTTGTTGTATTATTTCAGCATGCAATTGAAATGCAACATTCACAAGTGGAATTTTTTTTGGCACAAAATATCAAAGCAAATAGCTTGTTAAAAAGGAATTTTTGGGAATATTTTTCTAATAGTAAGCATATTGTAAATGGTACTACTAGTAGAATATAGGTGTAAAACATGCAAAGGGTGTGCAGACCTGTATCAGAAATATTATGGCTACCAGGACTAGAAAAAGGGTTGTCCCTCTGTACTCAGCGCTGGAGAGGCTGCACCTCGGATCCCATGGGCCTCTCACTACAAGGAAGGCATTGAGGAGCTGGAGCATGTCCAAAGAAGGGCAACGGAGCTGGTGATGGGTTTGGAGCACCCAAATCTTATGATGAGAGAATGAGGGAGCTGGGATTGTTTAGCCTGGAGAAAAGGAGGCTGAGGTAAGACTGTACCACTCTATAAAACTGCCTGAAAGGATGCTGTAGGGAGGTGGGGCAACTCCCACTCTCAAGCAACAGACCATAGGACAAGAGGAAACAACCTCTAGATGCCCCAGGGGGGGTGCAGATGGGATATTAGAAACAATTTCTTCACTGGAAAGGTTTTCAAGCACTGAACAAGCTGCTCAGATAGGTGGTTGAGTCACCAGCCCTGGAGGTGATACTCAGACGTGGTACTTAGGGACATGGCTTAGTGGTGAGCATGAAAGTGCTGAGGTAATGGTTGGACTCGATGACCTTAGAGGTCTTCTCCAACCTTAATGATTCTATGATTCAGATAGCAGCTCTAAATAGTATGCTGAAATGTTCCTATAGAAGGTTTCCCAACAGTGGTCACTTAAAAAAAAAATAACAAACAACAAACCCACCTGCCTACCATCATTGCAAAGCCTCACCCATGCTACTTCAGGCAGGAGGGTGAAAATCATTAGGTCCTCTCATACTCTGTAACCCTTCCAAGGGACTTCAAGTTTTGCATAAACTATTGAAATGATGGATAAGTCAAAACAAACTAAAACATATAGTTACTTATTGCATACAAAGACTGAAAAAAACGAAAAACACACTTAATAAAGGCAAGGGATGATTGGATAGTGACTCTAAAATGGAAGAATATTTTGGGTTTAGCTTTTTTCCTCTACGGAAACCCTCTGGTATCCTGGTCAAGTCACTTATTGTCACTGAATTATCTAGAATGCTAGGAAAAAGAAATGTTGTCTAGAGACACAATTTTGATGTTGTGCTAGTGCACTGGAAATAATTATGTAAATTTCTATTAAAATATACAAATAGAAGGCCTTCTGAATAGACAGTAGACTAAATAGCAGAAAAAGCAGTTCAAGGTGAGGAGACCTACAGCTTAACTAAAGACAGCATTTTACCATATAGCTGACAATGAAAGCTTCTTATCAACATGCTTCCCCCAGTAATTTGTTTCAAATTAATGCTGAAAATCCATGTTACAGTGAAGAAATGTTGACTTATGACAGATATGATGCCACATTATTTGTATTGCAACCTAGATCTGTCATAAGAATTGTTTTCAAACTATTTTTTTCTAGATATAGCATGTCTTTATAGTAATTTTGTAGATAAGCACAGCTAAATGTCTAAGGATGAGAAATATTTTTCTCATTTCTATGATTACAATATTTTGTTTTAATGAGAACTTCAGAGTTAATCTTTGTGTGCCTTCTTATCTGATCTTGCTTTGCTGAGCTTTTTAAACATAAATGTCCTGAAGCAAAATACCAGTAATCTTAAAACGTGGGAGGCAGATAACATGCCAGTCAAACTGCTCGCTTTGATGCACACTATCAGAGACAATGCAAAGTGCCTGGTTTTCATCACCAAACTGAACCCTGCACCCAGTGCTATGAATATAATAAACTTCTAAAGGGGCATGATGAACATTTCCTTCTATCTTTATTTATTAGTAGAACAAAGTAAAGGCAGCCTGAGGAAAGTGGGGGATTTTTTTTGGATGGAGATGCTATAGATAAACTGTCAGGACACAAAGGTATTTTCACTTAAGTAACATAAAATTCAAATTTCTTTTCAAGAACTTGGAGCTGGATCATTTGGCAGCCTGGCAACGGAATAAGGTACTTGATGCAAATGATTGTCCCAAGAATGAATCTGATGATAGAAGAAAGATAAAACACATTCCACTCAAAGATTCAAAATGAAAGCAGTAGTTTTGTAGCAGTGTTTGTATCAAACAAGGAACTGCTGGAAGAATAGTGCATTGGGGTAATAAGTCCCCAGTGACTGAGGTGCTGAATAAGCAGACTGAACTAACTGGAGTTAGTTAATCTGGTTTGTTGTTTTTTTCATCTATCCAGACTTGTATGTTCTTGTATGATTGAGAGTCATAGAATTTTTGAATAGTAGAAAAAAGTAGTTTGTGTTCAAGTGAAAAACTCAGACTAATTGTGTTTTAGAAGTTCAGTAGAAAGAAAATATACAACCTTCAAGAGAAGCCTACAATATGAAATGATATAACAGACTTTGATCCCTTATTCATCACCATGCAAGAGCTCAGTAATCTTAAACCAGAGTAAGAAGTTGCCATCTTCTCACCTTGTGGTTATGACAGCGCATGCTACTGTTCCTGTATGTCTACTGAGCATTCAATAACTTGACTTCATCTTACTTAATGAAATACTTAGTGAAATAAGTTAACATGAACAGTGGAATAAATTAACATTAACAGACAAATTAAATATAAGGCAGAGCAATGGTATTAAATCTGTAGAGACTGAAAGGCTGAAAAGAAGTATTTACTTTGGAATTCTAGCCTTCTGATGTACTAACAAACAAACGATAGCAATCTTCTCTTTCAACTTATGCTTTATGTTATCAAAAAAAAGGATAAACCGTCACATTTTCAAACAAACCTTATTTTGAGAAATGTGCCAATTTGCATTCAGGATTAGTAGTGCACAAAAGCAACAGTACATCTGCAAAAAAAAAAAAATCATACTGCGATAAATTTCTCATTTTAAATTATCATAGAAGATTAATAAAACTTCATAACAAAGGAAAAAACAACCTATAAATCAAAATCTTAAATATTTCTGAGAAGGAATCCAATATTCCTTTTAGAAATGCTTTCAGCTGTGGTGCGCTTCTTGTACACACACATCAACAGAAGAGATTGAGGCAGAGCCCACTTTCCAAATGATGATGGTGATTGGAAGATGTTAGCATTATATTTAGTGTAGATGAGCAGGTTTTGGGCATAGTGGGAGGTTGCAGTCTCTATTGGAAGAAGCCAGCAGTTGTCTTGTGCTGGACACGGAATCCTCTGGTTTCACAGCAGACTCACTGCAGTACATGGCCAAGTATATCAGTGAAGCTGATGGCACCTCAGCTGAAACATATTTTTAAAAGAGAAAAAGATATCAGTCATAGAAAAGCAGGTTGTCAAAGGGGTGAGAAAGTGTAGAGAGAAGATTTAGGCCGAAAGAGGAAGATAAGATGCCACAGCAAACAAAAAAATCCTGCAGCCTGTCGAGGAACAATACTGGACCAGAAACCTACAGCTGAGACTGACATGCTGGAAAGACAAAAAAACCCCTTGCTTCCCTATTTAAAGGACCCTTTTAAAGTGTAGAATCTGCATCACAGGAAGGAACATTGGGAGATAAGAGAGACACATGGAGTGGAGGAGTGAAACTGAACCTGGTGAGGTAGAGAAGGGGTTTTCCAAAGTATTTTAATGTTTGGGTCTGTTGGTTTGTTTATGTGGTGGCTTTGCTTATTAGTGGTTTTGTTTGTTCTGGTTTTGCTCTGTTTCTTCTTAACAGTATCCAAAAATAATTAATTAAATAAGTGTGTATTTATTGGTAATAAATCAGTTTCCCCAAGCCAAGTCATTTGTGACCTGTTAAGAAATCTATCTTTACTTCGATCTGTGAGGTTTCTCACTCCTGCCTGCTGAGGTCAAAGTGTGGGCACGCAGCTGGCTGCCAGTAGCACCAACCTGCTGCAGGTATGAATGGGAGCTGTAGGGACGAGCAAGTGTGGGCAAAGCCTTAGGACCAGCATCAGCGCAGGTACTCCATGGAGTGAATCCAATTTAGGTGCTATGTATGCCTCAGGATGGTCAACAAGAGGTTTGTTGGGTTGAAAAAAGCATGTAACGCCTTGCAGAACAGCCAGACTCAGGAGGAAGTGACATATATTTAATATATGATTTTCTTGCATGTGTGTACTCTTGTGTGATCAAGTCCTGCTGAGCTCCAGGAGACCACTGGGGTTTGTGAAGGAATATGAAGGAAATAGACTTGGCAGGGAAGATACCATCTCATTTCCTATAAGAAGTTTCCATGATTTAACAGAATGTCTAATTCATGTTGGTATTAAAGCTAGATTTTGTTATTTTATAATTAATAAACTATGCCTTGAAGGTTTTTTGGTTTTTTTTGTTTGGTTTGGGGTTTTTGTTGTTTGTTTGGGAATTTATATTGTTTGTGGGGGATTTGTTTGTTTTGGTTTATTTTGGTTTGTTTTCTATGTTACATTGATTTTTCAGGAGTAGATATAGGAGCAGTATATGATTTTATTCACAGATACTGGTCGTAGTTACATGAATGATGAAAAATGGCTTTGCACTGGGCTTTCCCCACATGATGAAGAAATTAGTTCACTGCCATTTCCACTCCTCTTGAACACTGGCAACACATACATGTTTCTAAAGCACATTTTTTTTGTTCTGACAATGAAAGTTTCTTTGATGGTTGATTTTCTCTAAACTTCATTAATTTCTAGTGGTCCCAGGTGGTTTATATCTTTCTGAATCATACTGAATAGCACTGATGATGCCGCCACATCTCAGAGTAGGGCATGATGGACTGGGTGCAGTCTCTCATAATATGACAGTTTGTAGATAGAGAAAGTAGGGGAAAGCGTGTGTATTTTTACCTCCCTAACCTTTCTAAATAGAAGGGAATGAGATGGATGCAATCTACTCCTTTTTATGACAACGGTAACTTTTTCTCCTCGTGAACATGTTTGCAATAATAATGAATGGTTCTGTTGCTCTGACAAAGCCCCTATGGCATTTTTCTGTCTCACAGCAGCAGTTCCAAGTTTCGTGGATTTGGATGGGTCTCATTATTATTGTTTAGGTCTTAATGAATACTGATAAAATATTCACTGGCTTTTGAAATTTTTTTTTTTTTTTTTGAGGTTTTTGAAATTATGTGTCTGCCATAAAGGTCCATAAAAAAACAGTCAACAGAATGAAAGCATCAATAAAATTGTCTTTATGGTTACTTCCAAACTGCATTTTCTGCTGACCTGGGTTTTACTTCTTCTTTAAATATTAATTGTTGATTTACTAGTTTGAAAACACATCCTGGAGCTCCCGTAGGCACATAGATATACATTTTTTATTATTATTATTTAACTCTCCTCCATCTTCTCCTTCACTTCCATTTTCCTGTCTTGAGTCTTCCCCCACAACAAGCAGGGTTAATGAAACACATTTGTGAGGCACGATAGTGCTGTACATCAATGAAATCAGTGGTAGATATTATAAAGTTACTGGAAGCTGTGTTCATACATGGTGTACCATCTTTTCACAAAAGATAATGGGGAAAATATTTGACAAATGCTGTAAGACCCAAGAGGTCAAGGGCCAGAAATAGAATAGTGCTCTTTATACTGTTTTGGTTTTTGCCTGAGTGTTATTCAGTCAAATACTTTCCACAGTCCCAGGTTACACAAAAACAACCACAAAACCTTCTCAAGACCTATGTTTAAGAGGAGTGCACTGAAAGCTTCTCCTCCCTACAGAGTTTCCTTTTTGAGTCGATTTCTCTTTCCAGCATGTCAGTCTCAGCTGTAGGTTTCTGGTGCTTATATTTCATACAATCATATATTCACAGAATGATTTGCCTTGGAAATGACCTCAAAAATAATTTATTTCCAATCCCCCTGCCACAAGCAGAACATCTTACACTAGTCCAGTTTGCTCAGGGTTCCATCCAACCAGATCTTGATCATATTCAGGGGCATCCATAACATCCCTGAGAAACACATTCAAGTATCTATCCACTCTCACAGAATTTCTTCCCAATATCTAACCTAAACCTATCCTATTTAAATTTAAGATCATTATCCGTTTTCTATCATGACATGACCTAGTCAAAAGTCCTTCTCCAGCTTTCCTGTAGGCCCCATTTAGGTACTGAAAGGCTTTGACATGATCTCCCTGGCTGCACAACCCCAGATCTATCATTCTGTGCTCAAAGGAGAATTGTTCCAGCCCTTTGATCTTTTTATAAGCCTGTTCTGGACTCTCTCCAACAGGTCCATGTCCTTCCTGTGCTGGGACCCCAGAGCTGGATGCAGCCCTGCAGGTGGGGTCTCAGTGAGTGGAGCAGAGGGGCAGAATCCCCTCCCTCATCCTGTTGGCCTCACTGCTTTGGATGCAGCCCAGGGTACAGTTGGCTTTCTGGTCTGGAAGAGCACATTGTGGCTCATGTCAAGTTTTTCATCCCCCAGAACACCCAAGTCCTCTCCCCCAGGGCTGCTCTCAATCCAGCCAGCCTTCATCGATACCACAGCTTGGCCTGGTCCAGATACGGCACCTTGCATTGGGATGTCATGCAGAGACATTGCAAAATGATTTCCACAACTTCAGGTCTCTGACTCCAGTTGCTCTTCCCTCATCCTTGGCTTCAACCCTGTCAGAGATGGTCATTGAATCTCTCAGGCAGGAGGGATTTGCCCTTAGTGAAGCCATCTTGGGCGTCACTAATGACTTTCTGATTTTCAAAGTGTCTTAGTTCCTTCAAGACCTGAGGATGTATCTCATCAAGTCCCATAGACTTAGGCATCTTTGGGATCCTTAGATGGTCTTGAACCTGATTTTCTCCTATAGAAGGCAGTTCTATTTTTTTGCTACTTGTTACTTTCTATCTGCAACTTGGGCAGTGTGACTGGAGCATTTCCCGGCAAAGTGCAAGGCAAAACGATCCTTGAGTACCTCAGCCTTCTCCATACCCTGAGTAAATTCTCACATATATTAGAGATCTAGAAAAATAATGTAAAAAGTTAGAATTCATCAGTTGAAAGAATGGTAACTATTTCAATCTACAAAACCTTAATTACTGTGTTTTGTCTAGATTCTAATTATTTTAATTGTAAGAGGAGGGCAAAGAAAACCTTTAAAACTTGTTACCTACTTGTTACCTTGTTTGCAGGCTGTGCAAAAGCATTTCTTCATCTTAGTGGACTTATTAGTCTTTTGATTTAAATTTACTAAATTTACTGAAGTCTAAAATTGAGACAGATTTATACTTCCTCAGTCCAAGGACGATCTTCAAAAACGCTCTAAGATTTTCAAGATAAAAATATTTTTCTATCCTAAGTTCAGATGCTTCCTTTTAAATCAAAGTAGTTTCTTCACTCCTACAGGGTCCAGACTCCTTTCTCTGACTTTCATTGTGTCTGTCCTTTGGAAACTGAGCAGATTTCTCTAATTAGCAAAGTTCTCCCATATGGTTCTCTTGCACTTTGTGTGACTGTGTTTTGTATGCTGTGATAGCTGGGAGCTGAATTGGGATTTTTATGACTCAAAGGCAACAGCCGTGCTTGGTGAGGCACATGAAGCTTATCTGAAGCCAGTGAGAACTAAGGAACATCTCTGGAGCTGAATCTGCCCTTTCTTCCATTTAGGCCTTTGAGCACAGTTGCAGCCCTGTGTATATTACAGAAAAGTATGTTAAAGAACTTCCCTAAGTGATACTTCAGCTTGTCACTTGTTATAATATGCCTCTAAAATGACCATGTCTTTCTGAAAGCTCAGATGTGGTTTCTGACTCCCAAAAGTGTTTCCCTATCGAGTTGCTTCTGGATGCAGTTTGCTTGTGATTAAAAGCAAGCCTTGAAGCTGTAGCTTCACTTTCGTGAAGGGGGTGACAGCTGCAGTAATCTTAAGTATTCTTTCACCACTTTGTAAGGGGAAGTACCCATGCCAAATCCTCCTCTAGAAGAGACTGGAACTATTTAAAAACGCTACATCCAAAGTAGCAATACACATCCAAAGTTACAAAAAGCAGGTTTTTTCTAAAGCAGGTGTCATTGTTGTGTAGGACCTACCTTATCTCCAAATAGATAGTCCACAGTTAGCACCTGTTGCTTTTATTCTTACTGTGTTGGTGGTGGTTTTCTGGTACACCCATTTTCAGACGTTTCATGGTTTTTCATTTTTTTCTGTACATGAGAATTTCTTTCCCAACCCAGCCAGAACCCTTTTGAGCAGAGTGGTAATTTTGTTTCTTTCTCCCTAGAGGAATTGTATGAACAGCGAAAAAGAGAGAGCTCCTCACCAAAAGCTGGTTACTTCCTTCTCAGCTGTCAAATACGTGGCATATTTTGAAAGACAGAAATTATAGCATCTTTATGGAATAAAGATTGCAAAACCAGTCATTTTGTCATAACTCTTTATGATGAGTTTCTGTAGTAGTTAGGACTAAACTGTGTGCACAATATAGATTTATTTCTGCAGTCTTTCCTTTGGGAATCATGCAATTATGTGAGGATCCAGCCTGTGCAGTCACAAAGACAAGCTTGAAAATACATTAGGAGGGCTACTGATGTAGTGGAATGTTCTAAACCCACAGGGAATATTAGACAACACGGCTAAGAACACCCAGTAGTCAGTGGAACAGCTCCAATGGAAATTGCATTTCTAAACGTTATTTTTTGGAATCACAAACAATACTAGAGCAGAAGATTTTTTTTATATTGAAAGCAGCAAAATCTGCAGTAAATTCTACTCATAAGAAAACCAAAACCAAACCAAAACCAAAACAAAAACAAAAACAAACAACCCTGTAAATAAATGCAGATTAGACAGCTGTCCAGGCACATTCCTGCCCATGACAGAGAAATGACTGCAGCAGGAGTGTCTCTGCCCCTCTGAAAGCAGCACCCATTCTGTGCCACTGCACTTGGAGAAAGGCCCTTGCCATTGGGCTCATTTTTTTTCTCTGGTGTGGTGGCTGAGCTGCACCATCCTTCTCCTGGAAATATGGCAGATAGTTCTTGCCGCAGCATCACTGCATTCGTGAGTGTACAAGGAGAAGGCAGGATATACAACAAAAGCAAGAGGGGAGAATTTCTTGCTGAATTCTTTTTCAAAGGGAAGATTTTAGGACTTTTTCCATATGTTATTGTCATATTGAACTAGTCTAAGTTACAGGAAAAAAAAGGTGTGAGGAAAAAAAACCATTCTAACATTCTGTTGCTCGTACAATAATAATAGATAACTGAATAACTAGATCTATTATACACTATATAACAAAAGGGTTCAACATCTATCTGAGTACCTGGATACAATTAAAATGATTATTCTTCAGGCAGACAGTTTCCTATAGAACTCTGCTTGGATTTACTCACTCATTAGGGAGAAATAGACCAAGATGTAACTGACCTTTACAAAAAGAATTTCAAAGAATTCTGATGGATGGATGTTTGTTTGTTTGGTATTATTATTGTTGTTGTTGTTATTGTTATTATTATTATTATTAATATTATTATTATTAATTGTTGGGAATCATTTGTGGGAAAATAATACTTAAGCTCTAAATATTCTTTACACAGGAAGTCTTTAGATTGCTGCTTCTGATAAAAGTAGCAGTGTGAGCTTCCATTTGCTGTAAAGTGATTGACTGAAAAAGTCAGTTATATTATAAATAAAAACAATATGCCTTTTGAAGACCTTTGTATTTGTATGCAGTATTTAATGTGTTTATGATGGATGTATTCTTGAATTCCAAATCAGAAATCAGAATTCTAGAACTCCCAATCAAAAATTTTTCCCTGTACATTAAAAAAAAAAAAGTTAATATTAGTATAATTTTCTGAAATGCAATCTATCTACAAACAGCCTTGGAGCACATACAGTGAAGGGTATGTGCTGTATAGTAATTTAAGCAAGAATTATTTAAAGTGTTAATGATTCATTTAGATGGGTAAGATGATGATCTGTGAAAAGAAAAAGAGAACATTTTATATTGAATGAGATATCT
This sequence comes from Prinia subflava, assembly GCF_021018805.1. Classification (NCBI taxonomy): domain Eukaryota; kingdom Metazoa; phylum Chordata; class Aves; order Passeriformes; family Cisticolidae; genus Prinia; species Prinia subflava. Next base: position 48,594,195 of record NC_086283.1, on the reverse strand, counting down.
TTTAATTGTCTTTTTAAAGAAAAGTAGAGAAGATGTAGAAACCATAGTCATAACGTTAGAATTTAAATTGGACTTGATCAACCTTGGGCAGCCTTGGGAGAAGATGAGTAAGTGTATCTGTACATAAATGTATCACAATACACATGTATACAATAAATATAAATATAAATGTATACAATACACATACACATGCTCCCACTTAAATATATGCATATATATATATCCAGTGTCAAAAATGTTAAAAATTATTTTTTACTTACCAAAAAAGTTTGATATAGACACTTCAGTATTACTGAACAATATGAATGTTCATTTGAAAATGAATAAATTCATTTAACTCTAGTTAAGGTATATTTTAATTGCTATTACAGTTTCTTTCTATTTTGCATTTTTATTGCTATTTTTTAAAAATAACATTTTAAAATATTTTATTGCTATTTTTAAAAAATAACGTTTTCCATACCATCAAAATACAGTCCACACAGCTAACACAAAACCTTTAAAGTCTAAGTGCAAATCTGCATATGGCTTTTCTACACATATGCAAGTCTGAGTCATGGAGGGAAATGTCATATGCAGATATACAACTAAACACAGAGCACTGCTGTTTCAACTTTGATATTTACTTGGTAGCTTAAGACTCAAAATAAAAATGTTTAGGAAGAAAACTCAAGTCTGATCAAAAGGATGTATATTCAAATTGTAATTTTATTAAAGGTAAACTCTTCAGTTTTGGAGCTTCTTTGCCAAAAGATTTTCAGATTTTCAGCAGCACTCTTAATGTTCACTAAAGTTCTATATTATCTGAGGCACTACACCAGCGCTTTCTGAAAGGCTGTTTGGGGAAGTTTGAGGATGGAAGACAGATTTATTCTTCAGATAATGCAATAAGAAAGTCTGCTATGGTCCTCTAAATGGCACTGGCTGGAGAGATGGAAACAAAATAGCAGTTTAACTACTTTTATTTGATTTGAGCTAACAAATGTGATGATACTGTTTGAAGCTTAAAGCCTTCATATTACTGCCATGTAGCAGTTTAATTTATGGGCAAATATGCTTCTTATATTATATTTATAGTTTTTATCTTTAATTTGCTTGTGTTACATGGTTGTTGCAGATATTAGTCAGTTTGGGGCTTGTTGTTCCAAGTACTATATGAATATATAATCAGAGGCTAAAAAGACTTGTAATCTCAGTGGTTAGAACAGAAAAATTGTGATACATTTTTTTTACTGCAGGGAATTCAAAATCTATTGTGACTGAGCAAAGAAGAAAGATTCACACTGGAAGTTTCAAAAAGGGCCAGGGAAGGCCACAGCCAGTGGAAAACTTCAAAGGAGGATGAGTGACTGTTCAGCTCTACTCAGAATGTGAACCAGCATTCACCACTGGGAATAAACAAAGTGCATTTCTGACTGTGAGAATATCACCAAACTTTGAGTTGGCTAGAGATAACTGGAAAAAATTGCAGCTTCAATCTAAGAGTTAATTTTCTGTCTGGAAGACAGTTCTGACCCTGAGTCTCCAAGGCCTGCAAGAAGGCTTGCTCATGGCAGGTGCCATGCAGCTTCATCTGCTGGGCATGTTGCATTTGTCTGTTTGCTCTTTTTACTCTTCAAGACAAGTTCTATATATTCTTGGGAAATATTACAGAGTTTTTTCTTTTTTTTTTTTTTTTTATTTCTAATAGGAAATTATCTATATATTTTGAAACATCCTAAAACAGAGGAAAAACACTTTAATCTGAACATTTAAAAGTGGGGAGAGTTGTGATCTGAGTAATAAATTTTCTTGAACTCAAAATAAAGAAAGTGATGCTGATCTCCAGTAGGTAACGGATCTACTACTAATATTACTATCCACTCATAATTATCAATCTACAGCTGAAAACTCTATGAAAAGGTTCATCTGCTGCAGGGAAAGCTGAAAGTTAAAAACAATGATACAGCAGTTCTGAATGACCTTGATAAACTTTCCTTCATTTTACTTTTCAAAGACAGAGTTAATTTAATAATTTAATAATTTAATCTCTTGAATAGATAAAAATATTCAGTTAAGCCTGATCTGCAACTATAACTCTATTTCAATAAGTTAGTAAAACATTTTGAAATTTCACTTACATAAAGAATTTTCATAAGTACTGCTAATATTATTTATTCTTATTTTATTGTACAGAACATAAATAATTGTTGTTATAAATTTCTAAGCAAGTTGCAAGTGTCTGCTATTGCTATTACTACCTTAAAATATGGTGTAAGGATTCTAAACTTCCACATCAGCTGACCTCATATTCCACAGGAAAAGAGGTAGCCCATGGAGATATAACATAATGCAGTTTTCCACAAGTGCTGATCAACTGCATGAGACAACAAAAAACCCCAAGAACAGCATAATTAGATGTGCTATGTCTTTAAGAGTAAATGGTTATAAAGATTAAAATGACAGCAGAGAAATCCCTGGGGAGATTGATTTTTATTGCAAAGAGTTAATTTTAAACTTTTAAAAATATATTTGCCTTTAATCTATCGGTATGCATTAACAGAAGATATTAGATCTCTGTTCTATAATAAAAGACAGGTTGCCAATATCCCTGGAAATCCAAGTAGTCAAAATATTTCAAAGACTATGGGTAAACTTTGTATTGCCTTTTCAGCCTGTTAGCAAAATCTATTATTTCCCTAAACTTGGATTTAAGTTACCCATGAAAAAGGTGGTAGGTAAAAACTATGTGTCAGGACCCATCGAGGTGATTCAGGAGCTTATTTCCTCCTATTTTATTCAGGAAAAAAGTTTACATATTTTACATGTAAATCTATCATGAACCTCTACAAGCATATCTTTCGTAGGTAAAAAATATTTAATGAAATGGCTGAAAAAATAGTCATGTCAGTGGCTCTGTTTCCATAAACTAAATTTTATTTTGTACACAGGATCTTCGGTAAATAAACAGAGAAACAAACCAATAAATAATGTAGTAGAAACAGAAAGTTTCTCAGCACCTTTAAAAAACATCTGTTGGTTCTGAACATATTTTATAAATATTTCAAAAATAGTTCATCCTGTATAATGTCAGAATGCTGCTGAGCTCAATTTCCATTTAACATCTCATTTATGTTACTGCCAGTTTTATGATTTAAAGCTGCCTGTACACCTAAAATCCTCTTATCTATCTCTTGATTTTACAAAATCAAGAGATAGATAAGAGGATTTTAGGTGCACAGGCAGCTTTAGATGTCACATTAATTTTGTGTGATTTTGTAATTTTAGATGTCACATTAATTTAGATGTCACATTAATTTTGGACAGATAATGTTTGTTTTCATATTAATTGTGTAACAGAGAAGAAATAGTTGAAAAATAATACTTTGACAATATTTTTTTGACTTTTAGTACATGAAGCATGAGGACAACAATATTGTAACGTAAATGGACTTTGACTTTTTTTACATTTTGCAACAGGCAAGTGATTCCAGAATTTTTTATTTTCTCCCTAGTGCCTTGCTGCTTGCTACTGAGCCTTTAGCAGGTCTCCTTTCAATTTGGCCATAGCAGTGTTGACCTCCATAATGTGTTTGAAGAAGCCCAAAAGCATATAAAAATAACTTCAGTAAGAGAAACATTTTGTTTGTCAGTATTGCTTGGTACAAAACACACTATTTTATTCAGGGAATTACTGACAGAATATAGTCATAGTTTCATAGCTTTTGGGGGTATACAGTGTCAGAACAAATATCTTTGCTTGGGGCAAGACTGCTTTTTGAACCTCTGGCTTCATTATAGTTGTGGGTTACAGGAAGCTCTCAAAGATACAACTATACATAATAAAGTCCCCAGTGGATTTACTGAAACCCATCATGTTGATAATTAAATTAATGAGGCTGTCAGTTTATGAATTTTTTACTAATGTAAAGCTGACTGATAGAGAATTTAGGTTTGCTGGATACATCTATAACGCTACCACATGGTGGATGATCCTGATAATCGTATCACCCAACTTGTCAGTGACTCCTTGCTCACCTGGTGCAGATACATCACCTTGTAGTACCCACCAAAAGCTGAATCATCTTTCAAGTCACAAGTATTTAAGTATGTTGTTTTTTCACAAATGTGTAAATACAGAAATATCATTACATAAATATTTAAGTGAACTTGGAAATACATCTTTTTCACATATATAAGTGATGACAAAACATGACAGGGGGAGGTATAGCATTTTGTAACACTTTGTTAAGATTTATTATTTTATAAAGCCCACGATAACTGGATTTCAAAAACAGAACTAACTCTTTAGCCTCAAACATTGTCTCTAATTTTAGCTTTTAGCTACATGAAGCCTTGTTTTTTAACTTATATATATTTTAATCTTACTACTTTTTTTTATTCTGAAGACCACTAAATGCATTTGTGAGGGAAATGCATTTGTGGATATAAGTGTTATGCTCATATAAAATATGGAAAATAGGGTATGCCCTTATTACCACACTGACAAATTTGTTTAAATTATGTGGAAAGCAAAGTAACTTTTGTCTCAGAGCCCTTATAATAAAGCTAGTAATTTTTAAGAAGACAGAAACCACAATTGGAATTGAAGTATATTATAGCTAAGATAAAAAAAAAAAAAAAACCACACTTCTGTTGGACTTGCTTGAGACATGAATCTTAAAACTTGTGAAACTTGTGCAGTTGTAGAACACAACTGCTTCTGTTTTGTACAACCTCACGAATGGATCCTTGAGCACCCTTTCTTATGTAACAGCAATTAAAATAAAAATATAAAAATTTCTGTATATACTTATTCCATAACCATTATCATTACACTTTAAAGATTTTCATTACTTAAAATGGAGAAACATTGTACATAGAAATACGATAAGAATTTTTTGAAGACCTATGTGCATGTGTGTTTTCTGTATTTACATGTATTAGATGTAAATACATCCAATGTAATAGCCTGGAAAGGAAATTGTATTTCTTTTGAAATACATACCAGCTGAATGCATGAAAGCAAGCACATAGAGAGAAATCAGAAAACCAGTAAACAGTCCAGTTTTAACAGTAAACAGTTAGGAAAACCTGGTACTTTTACCTCAGATTATGAGTGGAAAGGTAACTGATTTTCCATATCATCAACATAACTGAGCACCTTGAGTGGCCAGAGAAGGACAACAAGGCTGGTGATGGGTCAGGAGCACAAGCCCTGTGAGGAGCAGCTCGGGGAGCTGGGGCTGTTTGACCTGGAGAAGAGGAAGCTCAGGGGTGACCTTATCACTCTCTACATTTCCCTGACAGGAGGGTGCAGCCAGGTGAGGGTCGGCCTCTTCTCCCAGGCAAACAGTGACAGGACAAGAGGACACAGGCTTAAGCCGTGCCAGGAGAACTTCAGGCTGGACATTAGGAAAAATTCTCCACTGAAAGAGTGATGGGGTACTGGAATGGGCTGCCCAGGGAGGTGGTGGAGTCGTTGTACCTGGAGGTGTTTAAAAAGAGACTAGATGTGGCACTTGGTGCCATGGTTTAGTTGATAAAATGTTGTTCAGTCATAGGTTGGACTTGATCTTAAAAGTGTTTTCTGACCTAGATCATAAATGTTAGGGTTAGGATCTGCTTATAATCTGTCATATCTTTTCTTAAAGATAAATGTTAGATTACCAGAAAAAAATTATACATTTATGTATTGTATTTAATTTTACTATTAATATTGTATTAAAATTACAGTAATTTGACAGATGTTACTTAATCTTTTCGGGAATATAGTCTATCGTATCACACATGTGTGCTCAATTGTGAGTATAACTAGGACTCAAATTCCCTAGCACAAATCAGGTGCTTGGATGCTTTAGGAAGAAATTAAATTTAAATTTGCCATATTTATAACTTTGAAATGAAACTTTAATAAAATTCTTTGGTTTATGCATTACCTGTCCTTCACAATCTATATATTTAGTGGTATCTCCTATGATCACACAGTAAAACAGAATTTATATAAACTTTTCTAATTCATAAATGGGTATTTAAAGGTCCTGAAAGGCTAAATTGATTTAAATTTCTTTCTCTTTGATATTGAGGGTCAGTATCTGTTTCCTGGATGTTATATTTTTAGATCATCCTCCATAAAACCTAATGACTCTAACAGTGTTGGTGCTACATCTGTAAAACTCTAAAAAGTACCTATTTGTTGCAAGACATTATTGAAGTTTGTGTGGACATAAGGTACTTGGTACACAAAAAAATTTCACCTTACAGGGTCATCCTCATGGCCTTTTGGAGGAACAAATAGAAGTGAAGCAGAATTTGGTTAAAAGGCTTAATGAAACACTAAGATATTTATGGCAACTGAGATGATGTTCTCAGAACTATGTTGTAACTGAAAAAAAAAAATCAGATATTTGATGAGAAGTATTTCTCTTCCCTATATTACCTTTCTTAATAACTGGCCTATGGTGAAACAAAGATCTTAGAATAAATTTTTTATAACTCGCTATTCAGTTTATATTTCCAAGTAAGATTCTTCTCTTTCTGGAACAGAAGATTGAACACAGTGGTCTGAAAGCCAGCAGTATCATATTTTGCATGTGGAAATAGGATTGAAATGAGATGGAAGTTCTGTTATTATTCTTTAATTTGTAAAACCTTAAGAAGTATTAAAGACATGTTTGTTACTGCAACAACTTCAGCTAGTAAGGAGAGAGAATTGTATGAAATGGAGTTTGAGCATTCTGCACTTCAGTGCAGAAGCTGTGACAGAGAAATTATATTTAGCTTTTTCTTATGTCCAAAGAAGTAAGTAATAAAAGCACTCACCTGTTATTGTAAGTCACTGAGCTATTGGTTTGCCTGATGTTTTTTCCTTTGCTCCAAGGAAAAAGTTCTTATTACTGCTTCTTACATTCTAAGACACATATATATTTGTATGTATATATATACATCTACGCAAACATAAGTATATGACTGCTCCTGACTGCACCTTTGCTGAAAGAACTGTAAAATTAAAAACTGATAGTAGAGCACAGCAGTACTCTGTAATATTTCTCAGCCCATCCACAGGCAACAAAAGGTAGATGTTTCTCCTTAGAGTGAAATTAGACCAAATGATGTTCATTTGTTTATAAAAATTTATTCTTCTTAATGTTCCCTTCCAATTACTCACTAGAAAGAATTTTTCAGTGAAGTAATAGCTATTGAAAAAAAGATTAAATACCCTAAATAGAGAAATTTTTGTTGGCAAGACATATTTAAAACTCTAAAGTGGTTTTTTTTTCAAGCTATATTCGTAAGGGAATTCAGGAGTCACTTAGAAGACCAAAACCAAGGAAACCACAGCATTGCTCCATTATTCCATTTAGTCCAGTGGTCACCTGAGTTGTGAACAAGACAGTTTTGAATCAATACTCTGAATGAGCAGCTCAGCTGTTGGATGAAACTTTTCAATTAAGCTTTTCACTTAGTTGCTGTAAAAAGTCTTCCCAAGGAAAATAAAAGTAGGAATAACCTGACAAAAATAAGGCAAGGGAAGACATTTTCTAAGGTGTTGCTGTGCAGCTGGAGCAAGGATGGGGAAACCTTCAGTCCTGGAGTGGGAAGCACACTCATACTACAGCAGGCATACTACAGCTTTTGCTTTGCTTTTTCTAGTTTGAGCTCTGAGAAATGCAGGTAAATTGGCAAGAGCAGCACAGCATGCCCCTGGTACTACAGCCTATGTGCAATCTCAGTCATCACAACATCAATGTAAAGTAGCAGTGTTTAGCTGCTTTAGCTGCATTAGCTGCTGGAAGCTTTAATGGCAGAATGAATACCTTAAATTGACAGGGGAGACCTGGGGATCAAAATATCATTTCTGTTTCCTATTCTTTCCTGAACGGCACTGTCATCTTGCTGAAAGATCACTACTCTCCTACAGTTAAAAGGCACAAAAAATTTTTTTCTTTATTTCCAATTAACTACTTTCCTGACTGCATAGGGTCTAACTGTAGAACTTTTTTGAAACTTCAAAGCAAAAAGAAATGAAATTATATTTTTTGCTTTGGCATTTTTAGTAGTTTTTTGGTACCTAAATACCCTCATAAAATTGGTCTGTCTCTGAAATTTGCTTTTAAGCAGTACAAACATAAGTTAGCAAACATCTTTAAAATTGTCACAAATGCTTTAAAAGTTGTACATTTTTAATTTCCAGTCATCTTTATCTGCATGTCAAATGAAAATCTGATGATGAGGCAATCAATAAGATAGTTTTCATGGTAAATATAGTTTTATTCTATTTTTGACTCAAATTGGACTCTAGAAGGGGGTCACAATAAGAAATAATTTACACCTGAATATATGAGTAGTCTAATATTCATTATACAAAGATGACAAAGTGTAAAGAGAAGTACGTTTATCTTACCAGTCCATATTTTTGTGATTTTTAAAGGACTTTTATATGGTTTTAGAGTTTGGGGTGTTTTTGGTTGGGTTTTTTTCATATTGGGCTTGTTTCTTTGTTTTTAATTTTTTTATTTTCTTATTAGCTTGAAGCTTCTGGTCATTGATACTACATATACTTGAGCATAAATGTTATAAAAAGTGACCACAATTTGTTTTGGTTTTGATAGATAAAGAGGTCTCTGATGGTTCATCCAGGCCTCACACATGTAACTTTTCTTAATTAGAGGAAAAATAGTTTTTCAGAGCACTTTGTACTGGTAATAGCTGTGATCCCTCCTGTCCTTTTTTATGTATGATAAAAAAAATCTGATGTTAGCATTTCAATCAATAAGCATAGGCAGCAAAATTTCACTGAGGTAACTTTGCATTTTTTGCTTGTTCATAGAATTTCAACAATTTGAGAAAATTCTGTGAATTTTTATAAGACTTGAATTTATTGAATATCTTCAAAAATTCTCTGTAATAACAGAATCCTAAACTGTAAATTTAAAACACATTGGAATGTTGGAAATTGGATAAAGTGTTTTTGTGGTATAGGAGTAGTTGTATTTTGTATTTGTATTTTGACAAATATTCAGAATTGGATACAATTCCAAAGCCCTTAAATTTTGGTGATGAACAATTCCTTTATTTTCCATTATATATTCTTTTACATTTGATAGGAGAAGACAGTGGATAATCAGGTACAGGCTGGGGGTTTTGCAAGGAGAATGGGGAGATGTAGATGTGCTGTCAAAAATTTATTTCATTATGTTCCTTTCTCATTGACCGAGGGTCAGAAAGAAGCCTCAGGTAGGACTCCTTGCACAGAATCATGGAATCATCAAATATCTCAAGTGAGAACTGACCCATAAGGACCATTAAGTCTGACTCTATGCTCCTTATAGGACTGCCTAAAACTGAACTCTATGACTGAAAGCATTTTCTGGACACTCCTTGAATTTCAGCAGGCTTGGTGGCTCAGCCGCTTCCCTGGGTAACCGGTTATGGTGACCAGCCCCCCTTTCAGTAAAGACACTTCTAAGAATCTCCAGTCTGAACTTCCCCTCATGTAGCTTAATTCCATTTCCTCCTATCCAATTGTTGCTCACCAGAGTGAGCAGATCAGGAGCTTCCCCTTGGCTGTAACCCATGTGGAAAATGTAGACTGCCATAAGGTCATCCCTCAGCCTTCTCTTCCCCAAGCTGAACCAGCCAAGCCATCTCACCCACTCCTCTGAATCCCTGCCCTCAAGGCTTTTCACCACATTGGCCACCCTCCTCTGAGTACACCCCAACAGTCTGCTGTCCTTCTGACACTGAAGTGCCCACAACCACACACAGGACTTGAGGTGGGGCTGCACCAGCACGGAGTAGTGTGGGACAGTCACCTCCACTGTCCAGCTGGTGATGCTGTGCCCAATGCACCCAGGACATCCTTGGCTGTCCGGGCTGCCAGGATGGGCAATGCACTCATTTTCAACTTGCCATCAACCCAAGACCCCAGAACTCTTTGCACAGGGCTGGTGTCCAGTCTTCCATGCCTCAGTTTATATGTAAAATAAAGATTTCTCTGTCCCAGGCAGAGAACCCTGTTCTCTAATTTCATACAGCTGTTGACTGTATACTTCCATGTTGTTGATAGTCTACTCAGATCTCTCTGTAAGGCCCCTCCACCTTCAAGAGAGTCCACGGGTCTTCCCAGTTTGCTACCTTCAGTAAAGTCGAGCAATGTGCATTTGATTCCTTTGTCCAGATCATTTATAAAAGCATGCTCCCCAGGGAAGTGGTCACAGCACCAGCCTGACTGAGTTAAAGAGCGTTTGAACAATGCTCATGGGCACATGGTGTGACTCGTGTGCTGTGCAGGGCCGGGAGCTGGACTCCAGTGATCCTTGTGAATCCCTTCCAACTTAGCTTATTCTGTGATTCTACGATTTAAGAGCATTGACCCTAAAATTGAGCCCTGGGGAACTGGCACGAGCCTCATGTAACATTGTGTACTACTGTTTGTAAAGGAATACTTTATATAAACAGACATAACCCAACCAACCAGACTAAACCAACAACAAAACCCTCCACAACCTCTCTCCTCCCTGCCCCCCACCACTACTGCTTACTTTTAATTATTTAGTAGTATAGTACGTGTTTGAAATATAGTCAACTTTGCAGGCCTTGCTAGTATGTAAAAGATATCAGGGAAGTTGTGTTCTGAAGTGGCTTTTCTGTAACAGATGTATTTTAAAAGGTCTGGCTACTGCCAGAAATTTCAATGGAAATTGTACAATACCTGACTGTAAAATTCCCTTCTTTGTTTGTTTGTTTGTTTGTTTGTTTGTGCCTTTTCTGTTGTATTTCCAAAATGTATGTTTTGCCACTTGGGGCATCTTTTGCAAAGAAAAGAGTTGCAGTCCTCTTTATCCACAAGCGCTCTCTGAGCACTTCTCTGTGTAACAAAATCGTGCTATTTCATATTCTCAGTGTTTTCACTAAGTGGAAATTTTATGTACATATAAATATATTTGAAAATTTTATAACTCTAATGGAACAGTTTTTTATATGCAACAGTGCATTTTTGTGTTCACTTCAATTTATCTTTTGCAACTGGAAGATGAGGGATTCCAAGGATGGCTTTTATACCATTTACATACGAAAGAATTTTGCTTGTCTAAGCTCCTCTAGAACAACTTACACTTTTAGATGACTCATCCAAACTACTGAAGTCATCAGGATTTTATGTCCATGCATTCATATTTTAAAAGGGAAACATCAATGCAATGATGTTTTATGATTTTTGTAGCACTCCCTAAAATTTTCTGTTGCTGTTCTTTTATCTTCATTATTGACAGTGTAACTTCAACTTGAAAATATTTTTTTTTCCTTTGCATTATATTTTTATTTTTCTGGATTAATTTTTAATGTAAGATTTCCTTGAATCAAAAAGGTTCCTTTTCTTTGTACTGGACAGCATTTTCCTACTAGGTATTTGAAAAAAAAGCTCCAACTAATGATTTATCTCTTCCACGTTTGATTTCAACATTCTAAATTTTTAAATTTTAGTTAAATGAAATTATATGTATTTAACCATGGAATAACAAATTAAAGACACTAAATGAAGCACATAAAATGAATGAAGCATAGATCAGGTTGCTCAAGGCCTTATCCAAAATGGCCTTAGACAGCAAGTGAATAACATTGTCTGCTACGTATGTGCCATATATAAGAAAAAACTTTTAATTGCTTTTCTATAAATAGACTCCTTAATTAGTTTTTGAAATTAAATTTGATTAAAGGTAAGAATCTTAAATGAAAAATTTCCTCTCTTCCTTAAACAAATCTGGAAAAAAAGATTGTAAAAACTAATAAAAATACATGGTTATGGAAAAATTCTGATGAGATGTTTTGTGTGAAATAAATATATAAAATATAAGATATAAGATATAAGATATAAGATATAAGATGATATAAGATATAAGATATAAGATATAAGATATAAGATATGAGATATAAGATATAAAACATAAAATATAGAATATAAAAGATTAAATAAAAATAATATAAAATATAAGTTTTTGAAGTGGCTTTAATAAAAAAAGTTAGGCACTTTGTCACTTGATTTTTTTTAAAGTTAATTTCAAAACCTACACTTTGTGACCAGAAATAGAGACTGCTGTTTTTCAAGTGTTTTAGAAAAGAACAGTAGAAATCTTTCCTCTACGTAATTTCATCAAAGCCAAGTTTCATAGCTCAAAACCATCACCACTTAGTGCAATAGCACAATGCTGTACTATTTACATGTATACCATTGATATTCATGCATTAATCTATGCACAAAAGAGTAACTTTTATTTAGAACATATATTGTGGTGTTTTACACCATTTACTCTTATGTATTCCCTATATCCTGGAGGATTCAAGAACAGACTCCCATTTTACCATTCAATAAACATTTTATATGACTGACAAATCAGAAAATGTTAAATCATAAGACAGCTATAAAGATGTTTCTAATCTCCAGTAACAGCAGGATACTAACAGAAGAGCTAAGAATACCAGGGGTGGAAAAAAAAGACACAGAAAAAGAAGTGAAAAAGCCCCATTGATTTGTTGACAGAGGCCTAGCAGCTGTCACAGTAAACCATGGTTCTCTTGCACTTAATCAATGCCACCCTCCAAACAAATGACTCTGTAGCCCAGACGAAAAGCAATCAAGAGGAACACCTTCATAAGCATGAAGCTTGCTAGATGGAGTTCAATGAAGTGTGTCTTTAAGCTTAGGCATTCCAAGTGTGATCTATGATCCAAAAGCTAATGACAGACTCTTAACCCTTTTGAAGAAGGCAACAAATATCTGTCCCTTTTACAAATAGATTACACAGTCACATCTTCATCAATAATTTTTTGAAAATACCACGTGCATCTTTGGTGTGCAGTTCTTTCTTCCTCTGGTCACTAGCAATTATGGTTTGTCTCTCCCAGTGAGTAACAACTTTAAAAGTATTTTATTTTTATGGAAGACAGCACAGGGAAAAGCTACTAATCTTAAGCCTTGCACAGTGCTTACAGAGAATTTCTAAAGGACTAGATGCTTTTTTGATTCTTTTTATTGGAGCTTAAAAGTGCAATGTGTTGAAGACATACAAAAAAACCCCTGTTATAGCATTATTTCCAAGGGGAAGTCAAAACACTGCTCTTGCCTGGCAGTAGATTGCTTGACAGCCTGCTACTACCTTATATTTTCTTTTCTTTTTATTATTTTTTTAAATTGACCAAACAGAGGCTAAAATAGACTCTAGAATTATGCTGTCAATTTTATTCACATGAGACAGTAACTCAGGCAGAGGGCTTTATTTTACAGTTCACTGAAGGAAATTACTTCATCAGCAGCCCTCATGGCATGTCACCTATGGAGTGCACTGTCATATGCTCAATGCTTGTATCAATTAGATCTGTTACAGTACTCTTGTTATGGTATTAGTGCATTATATTAGAAATGTGCTAGGAGCTCCTTCCATGTTAAATTAAAACTGCATTTTAGAAAAAAATTATCATTTTTTTATTGATAGCTTTAGAAAATAGATCGTGCAGCACATATTGCTGGTAGAAGTGGTGGAATGGAGATAAGCTCTTTCTTCTTAGTCTTGTCTCATGCTGAATATTTCTGTTAATATGTACTCTAAAGTCCCTTGCTGCCTGACTGTGGGCTTACACTATCCCAGTTGCTCACGTCAGCAGCCAGTAAACATGCCACTATTGATGTGCACTTGGATCCTTTCAGAATGATACAACTGACCTTTTTATTTAATTTATAGTCTATTGGACAGCACATATTTTCTGCCCAAGGGTCTAGCTTATCTCTCATGTAGTCAGTGGAAATTGACATTTCACTACTTTGCAGGTTAACCTAATGTTAATTAAAGCATGAGGATGCACTCATATTTTCATGTATTTCACGCTATTCTAAAATCAGGTCATTTCAAAATATGAACGCATATTTGAATTCAAAGGTCAGACTACTGAATATGAATGCAAATAAGAGGGTAGATATACAGCTAAATTGTCATGGTTTGGGAATTGTACTCCCTAAATTAGTCACCCTCTCACTGAGACTCCAAAACTACACGCCACTCATGTGCTTTTCCTCACCCTCCTCTTCCCCCTAAGGTGGCTTAAGAGGAGAATTGGAGACACCAAAGGCAAAGGCCACAGGCTGAGGTAAGAACAACTTAATGGAAACAGCAATGAGATAAGAAAACCAACAGTAACAGCAACAATATTACTAACAAAAGGTGTAAGACAAAGAAATGGTTTACACAGGAAAACCATGATAAAATATTACTATCCCACTACATCACATTTTATCCCACCCGAAAAAGGGATTCCCTTCTCAGAAGGGAGACAGAGTCCCTTTCTCCTGCCCTGGCAATGAGATAAGATGGTATCAAATAAGAATCAGGTGCTTGGCCACAACCATACACCTCCAGACTCTAGTCCCTCCCAGCTACTGTGAAAAATTAACCCTCTTGTCTGAAACCAGGACATCATCCATTCTTTATTCTGTGCCATCTACGTCACTCCCAAATCCTAGACCTTCCAATCATATACACAAGCACAGGTGTAATGTTCATAGTGGCTGTTCCTCCAGGTTGTCTGCCGAGTTAATTTAGTCTGTGACTGTGGGTTCTATCTGCCTTAGATGTCTCCCAGGGCAGGAGAGCTGGTGAGGTGGTTGCAGTCGGCATCACCAGCTCACAGCTTTGGAGCAGTCCATGCTTATTGTCCACAGTAGTTCTGGCATGCACTGGTGTTGGAATCCGGAAACTTGGATTTTAGGATTTTAGTATATAATAATGGATGTAAGTAAAGATGGAGGATTTGAGGCATTGTCTAAGGCCTTCTTCTTCACTTTCTTCTTCTTTCCTCTTCATGGATTTTGGTGGTTTTCTGTAATTGGGTGAAAAAGACCTGCATTGCGGGCCTTGGGTGGTCATTATTGGGTCAAAAACATAAATAACATAGGTGTCATCTTGTTATTGGATATTTGGCATCTAAATAACCTTGGAAGAAATTAGAAGCACTCCATTTTGCCTTTGTTTTCTAGCTTGCTAGATTGAGCTTGCAGTTTCTGACTCTGTAAACAGTGTAAATAGATAAGAGATAATAAACATCCAAGTCCGAACTCAAAATCTACGTTTCCCATGTTATTCATCCTGATCTTGGCAGGGAGAAAGAGAAACCAGAACCATCACACACTGGCAGTGTCATCCAGCAACCAATATTATGGAATTCAACATTATAGATAATTTTCACCCCAAAATCAAAACCCCTTGAGGGGCACACTGAGTTTCCTGGTCCCTCTGCACTACCCACCAAGCACCCTGAGCCAAATCGGTCCCACAGATGGGCTTTGCTTGAGGCAGGACTATTTTCTCACAGGCACTATGGGGCTTTAGCCCTGTCTGCAGGACAAGGAGGTTCTGATTGGGCAGGACCAGGTCAAATAGTACAGCCCCAGTGTCGATGTGCTCACAGAGAGCCAACGGGCTCTGTCACAGCTAGCCGAGACACAGCGACAGGCGTCGTAGGGGGGTCAGTCTGCGAGCAACGCAGGCAGTACTGACTCCTGTGGGTTCTTTGCCTAGCAGAGGCCGTGTGAGCGATGGAGATTCGACAGGCAGTGGAAAGAAAGGAGGAAACAAATTCCAGACAAACAGAGGGTTTATTACAAACACCTCTCCAGCCCGGGACTGTTCCGGTGGAGGGGGGTGCAGGGGTTTTTTGTCCGAGGGAGTCGGAGGGGGGGGCAAAGGGGGTGGTCAGCCGCTGCCAGCCAACCAGGGCAGGTTGCCAGGGGATCTGGGGGCAGTGGAACATATTTTGGGCTAATCAGGAGAGAGTGGGCGGGATTTTACAAAGGCGGGAGAAATAACAGGCAGCTAACCATGTGCTGCATAACAGGTGCAGGAGTCATGTGAGTTAAACAAAGGAACAATTGGGGGTGGGGTACAGAGAACCCAACGAGTACAAAATTATACAAAGCATAACTGATTAAATTAACACATTGCCACACCCCAGGAGTTAACTACCTTGGTGGCTAGAAGCAGAGAGTCACACCAAGCACCGTTTCTATTCCTTCTTTCACTGATGTCAATGCCAGTGAGTGACAATAACATCCAGACATACTGATTGCATACATGCACATGCATGCTCCATACAAACTCCACCGTGTGAATTGTGCACACAGGACCTCATCTGGATCTGCAGTAGACTGCTTCCTGTTTGAATCCCTATAGGTTTCCTCCATCATAGGTAATTCTCTCAAGCACCTGACACCTTTCTCCAGAGTGTTCCATCTCCTTGGCACACTACTAGTTCATCCTTGAGAGAACACCTTTCCCTCACACTTGACCGGAGTCACCCGCAGAGGTTGAGACTTTCTGTACTCCTTGCAATCCCTTTGTCATCCTGGGACAGGGATCACAGTTGCTTGGCTTTACTACCATCTAATTTCATACCGTGGAACATCATATCCCAGCATCAGAGGAGACAGGTCACTGCAAGCTCACCTAATTAGCAGCTGAAATCACAGTATGATTATTAATGGTTCCCAGATGGATCACCCAAGGCCAGGGCAGGAGAATGATACTCAATGCCCAACCTAAACGACCCTGACTGCCCTTGATGTTATAATGTCATAAACTGTGTCACATAGTACAGCGACAAAGTAATCCTGATCCCTCTCTCGCTGAAAAAGAGTGCCCTGAGGATCACATAGGAGAACATATCTGTTAGACACCATGCTCACATGAGCAGTCAAGCAACATTGTGACCAGGGTCTCCACAGGGAAGACACAAGTGCTTAGATCAAGTTTGTTTCTACTCCAATAGACAAGGACAGCTCTGCTGCTATTTCAAACCTTCATGCTCAGTGTTTGACACCAGTTAAGACTCTTGTAATTTAGGAATGGTACTCCTCAACTTAGTGTCCAAAGCCACACCCTTCTCACTTGCTTCCCCTTTCCCCTGTCTTCTGCTCACAGGTGGATGGAGAGGACAATTAGAAGCACAAAAGGCAAAAATCATGGGCTGAGATAAGAATGATTTGTGGGAAATAGCAATGAGATAAGAAAAAACAAACAGTAACAGCAACAATATTATTAGAAAAAAAAAAAAAAAGGTATAAAACAAAGAAACTATTTACACAGAAGAACCACAACAAAATACTGACTGACCAACTGCCCACACCACATTTTCTCCTGCCCAGAAAATCAATGGCCTTCTCATACGTGAGATAATCTGTCTTCCCTGTGACTGGCCTGTGAATCCCTTGGCACTGATGAAAGATGGTATAGAATAACATTAGGGTCTTGGCTGTGCCCATGCAACTCCAGGCTCTGCTCCCCCATGGCTACCACAGAAAACTAGCGCTGTCCTTCACCAAAACCAGGACATATGTGTATTGTGACTCAAGAGGTCTATAAATTGTTCTTGTAAACTTGTCAGCTGCCTAATAATAATATTTAAAACATGTCATGTATACTGTATATTCTATGCTTTAAATGCAGTAGGATAAGCTCATGATTCTACATCCCGAGAAGAATAGTAAGGAAACACTTGAGGTGGATATACAGATTTGTTAGCTCACAGTAGTTTGTTGATGTCCACTGTTCAGAACCATATTTTCTGCGTAGTACCCATATCTGTCCTGGGGATTTAAAGAGCTATTTTTTGTTGACACTCTCCATGTAGAAAAATGGAAAATGCATCTGTTATAGAAATGACTCTGTAAATGCAGGATAGTATTTTGGAGAAGTATGCCTGTGTGTTTCATGTGACTTGGCCTCAGCTCTCACTTAAGGATTCTGTACTGATCACTTCCAGAATCACAAACCATTTTTCATGGCACTTTTGTCTGAACAGGGGCAGATATTCTAGTCAAAACATTCAAATATCATGGAAAAGACAATTCTTTCTCTAAAGAGCAAACAGTTTTAGTACAATGGCGGATTACACGAAGGCATTAAGATGACATCTGTGTCATTAAGGAGACTTTTAAACATTATGTAGCGATAGGGAACAAAGAGACATGGATCCCCTTATGCATCTGAAGGATATCACCTTATTGTAGAAATCACACCCTTTTTATACCTCTAATCTCAAGATTAAGACAAAACAAAAACTTAACAGAAGAAAGACACCCATTGTCTGGCCCAGCTGCAGTCTGCTGTCCACAAGTCATAACCATCTTTCACCCCCTAAACCAGCTTCTGACCACCCAGCCTGCAGCTGTGCTTTCCCACAGGGTCTTCTCGTGGGCATAAACCTTAACAACTTACACAATTATAACCTCATACCTCATATCCACTATATGTATCATAAATTAAGGACAGACTTGGCCAAAGCTCTGCTGAATTATTTTCCTTGAAAATGATCCAATACCCAAATAATTGTCAGAGAAAATGCAGGGATATGAGCGATGTTCACACTGCAGTGTCAGTGCTGGCTAACTAGTCTGTCTGGAGTTATCCCTCAGAATGGTTTTCAAGTGGGGAACCTTTGTTCAGGGCTGCAAAGATTTCCCGACACTATTGTAGTATGGGCAAATACTAGGCCAGGGAGCGACTGCAATGTAGAATGTGCCAGAAGATTTCTCTTTACAGTTTAAATATTTTTTTTTCTGTCATATTCATGACTGATGCAAATTCAATACAATTGAACCTGGTTGGAGGTAGTCAGCTGGTGTCAGATCTGTTGCCAAGTTCAGCCAAATGTGTGAAGTTTAAAATTCTGGTAGAGTCTAGATAAAGAGAAAAACCAAACCCCACCCTGTCCCCCCCTGCAAATCAATCCAAAACAAATAAAAAAATCCAACAACAACAAAAAGAAGCAACAACAACAACAAAAAATCCCAAACACACAAAAAAATCCAAAAAAACTTCAAACAACAACAACTTTGGAAGATAAGGACAGGGGGGAAAAATTCCGATTTTTCCTCACTCTGAATCATAATCCTTTCCTGAATAAGTTTTGCTCAGCTGAGAATTTAAATGATACTGGGGGGAAATAAAGCTGCTTCCAGTAATACACTCTAAAATAATTTTGTGACTTCATTTCATGACATGAAGCTACACAGTGCATCATAAATTTATTTCCCAAAGTCTAAGATTTATGTCTGCTTTACATCCACATCACATCATAATACGATGCAGTTTGACACACCATAATTTGTTTTTAATAATACATTATTTCAGGAACTGGAAAAGTGTCAAGCCTTTGTGGGATTTATTTATTTATTTTCTGTGCAGAATTAGTGACTGCTCTGATATTGCTGCAACTCCAAATTAATCCAGTTATTCTGTGATTTGATAGCATAGGGGGAAGTGTGTTTAGAATTTCCTGATTTTAAAAAAAGAAATTGCAAGACAGACAGTGCCATCCATCACTGCATGCTTTGTACTTACATTCTGTTTAGTGCAAATATTTCATCAGAACAGCACATGCCACATGGTTGACTGAATAAGAGGAAGAAGGAAAGGCTTAGGGGTTCTTTGAGTTCTTGCCTGCAAACATGCCTCGGAAAACAGAAATAGACACTTGCAAAACAAAGTATAATTGTATTCTCTCTAACCATTATTCTTAGTTTCCTGTATGCCTAATATTTCATCCAGTATATGATTGCACCATTCCTTTTATCTAGCTGTCCCTTTAATATTTTAATTATATACCACAACAGTTACTTTTGTGTTAAGGAGCTCAAAGTATAAATGGCTAGCATTCCATATCAAGTTTTACTGGCTACCAGTTTTTGTCTAAAAAATTATCATAGGTATCTATGTAAAAATGTAAACTTGTTTCAGTATTTGTGGTTTTTTTGCCTTTTCTTTCCCCTCATTCAGTCCTTGATTCAAACTTTCTTAATTTTTTCACTAGAGGCCTCATTTTGAGGTTTTCTAAATTAATGATGATTATTACACCTACCATTTCTTCAATTGCAACTACTAGGAACAGCATGAATGTTTTGAAACATTGCAATTAATTGCTTTCTTTAAGGAAAGAAAAGCCTAACTGCACCTTTCTTTAAGTTAAAGGAAAAGAGAAGAGGTCTGAAAACCTATCTAGCTCCTTTATAATGATAATGTGAAAGAAAAAATTCTTTGTTATATAATACGTTTTTTTAATCAGAGTAAATTCATCATTGTTGCTTTTCTGGAGAACTAAAAAGAACTAAAATTTCACTATTTTACCTTTCTCTGAAACATTCTTTTGTCAGGTAAGACATTATAAAGCCTTTCTTCTATCATCTACTTCTCACGGCTTTGCATTGTTTCAGATTTAACATTTATGATGTTGGGTACTCCATACGTCTGTGACATATGGTACACTTCAAGTAATATGGCTTTTATTGCCCAGGAAAACACAGGCAAAAGATTGGTATAGGAAGTACTAGAGTTATGTTCTTGCAAAGCAATATTTTTGCTTCAAAGTTTAGTCAAGAAGCAGGCCTGGACTCTTCTCAAGGACAATGGGCTGTCACTGTTATCTCAGGTGAACAGAAACTAAAAAAAACCATTGCTAATTTGTGGTAGCTTTAACTATTTCAGGGAAAGGTGAAATATATGATGATGTGGAAAATTTTCATAAAGTATATTTGCAATTTCTGGAGTAGGTGCAAGGTAAAAGAACTGGAGAATCCATGCCAGGTAGCTCAAATTCCCATATTCCCATATTCCCATATATGATTCCCATATTCTCCTACAACACAGATTTTGAATTCATGATTCCTAATCTGTAGATTTACAGAGTGTTTTAGTAATATAAGCACTGAACACTGAACTAGTAATGTGGCATTTCTGAAAAGTTTCTCTTTGTTTTTGTAATTTAAATATAAAATTCTCTTGTTTCTCTTCACTTTGGTTACATTTTATACTTACCTTTATTTAAACAGTAATTACAGGAAAAATAGGACCTAAATGCCATTTTCAAAAATTATTTAGGAACTGAACTCTAACAGAGAAATCATTGGATTTAATTGCTCAGCTAATTTTAATATTCAGGCTATTAAGGAAGAAAGAGTCCTCTTGAAAATTTCACTTTTTTTTCAGCACTAAAAGTTTGCAGGGTTCTACTCACCCTTAAAGCTAATGAATTCTAGTAGTAATGAACTAACTGTAGTTTACTACAGTTCTTTAGTTAGTGTGCTTGGTAGCCAAAAACTGGTATATATCTTGTGACTCACTGAAAATTTATGACAAAGGTACAGTGAATATATTGCTCTTTAATGCATTTCAAATTGTCGCCTCTCTGTATCATGCCTATATTTGCATGGATGAGTATCTATTTATAACAGTTTTACAGAAATGATGTTAAATATTTGGTCTAGACTAGGCAATTTTTATGCAGTGTTTGGAAGTTAATGCAGGATTTTGTTTGGTCATTAGAAGCATTGAATTCTCTTATTTTAGCAATGTTTCATGTAGAAAAAATAATGAGTAATGAAGTGGTTGGTGCATCAAAAATTAAATGAAAGAAAACCTGTGTGGATGTTAATCCTGTGGACTTTGAAATAAAACCAGGAAATGCACATCCATAAGGAAAGTTTGAGTCCATACTGACTTCACTCTCGTTTCATCTCATCAGTAGCATTTTTCTACTTTATTCTCAGTAGTTCCAAATTATTAAATGTCAAAGTAAGTATGATATATTAATGCAAAATAATATCTTGATAAAAAGCATAGCATCAAATTATGGTGTTTATCAGTGTGTCATGAATTTTATTTTATGATCTGTGTCAGCAAAAGTGAATTTGAGTAAGCCCAAGACAAATGAATGAAGAATTTCACAACAGAATTTCCTTTGTTTCGTGGGTTAATGCTCTCTTGCTAAGAGAGTAAGGTAATGCAGAGATTTTGCTAGTTTTTTGCTTCAATGTTCTACTGGAATTGACAGAAACAGAGGTGTTGGTGTTTTGAAGGTGCACAGAGAGAGTTAAAGCTCGTAGGAGAAACATTTGTAAACATTTCAGAGAGCATAAAGCACTAAAACGCATCAAAATGTCATTTCATAGGGAAAAGATTTTTCTAGGCTCAGAGGATAAGAGGCGTTCCCAGGAATTAAAACCAACCAGAACCTCTGTTTGGCTAAGACCCTCAACTCCTCACACTAAGGCTATATATGTATTTAGAAAGTTTCATTATATCATTCTGCTCATCACTGACCACACTTTCTAGCAGGCATCTTGCAAGCACTGTATCCATTGAGAACCACAGACAATATTCTACATGTGATAAAAACAAACACAGAAAACCAAAGCTTACATGGGAGCTCGACGTTCAAGTATGCTTGACAGATAACCCTTTATGAAATATTCTTAATTATCCTAGGAGCTTAACAGGCTTGTACTTGACTTCTTTTGTCCAGATCTTAACATGTCCTCTTCTATATAATGTTACAAAAACTATTTTTATAAATATCCATCAAAATAATACTTTTTGTGATAGATTGTTCTTAGTCAACTCATCAGGAAAGTGACATGTCAGGCTCTGATAGAGCTCAGTGATTAGACAACTTTCTACATCACAGAACAAATGAGTAAGAAAATACTTTTCTACCCTCTCTCCATCGGAGATAATTTACAATATCGTAAAGAAATTTTAAACAAAGTCTCCTTTGTCTAGCCCTTTTCAAATAGAAGTTTTATGAAGAATTGTCTTTAGTTGTGGCAGTTGTCTTGATTTTTATAAGATTTTTCTTTATAAACACGGGCTTCCACATACCCCGGTTTTGACTTTGCTTTCAATGAGCTCTACATATCTTTAAGGTAAAAAACAAATATGTCACTCACTGGGAATACATTTGTTCATTTACTCTTCCAGAGAAATACATTCACATGTATGCTTACATAATATAGAAACTCACAACTGACTTACACCCCAAGGAAATTGTTCATTTTCCTCTGAAAATGGTGGAAAAGCTGAATAGGAAGACCTTACCCATAGACAAACCCATTTGCAATGAAGTGTGAATTTCAACAGACTAAAGGAAAGGTCTGGCAAGAAGAGTTTTGAACATGTTTAAGGAGCTCTAAATTTTATTGTTGGGTCTAAAATGTACTTCTATAGAATTAGCAACTTAATTAAACCTATGTTTTCGCTCAGGGAACCAGCTATTCCACCACTCTATTTGAGACTGGGTCCACACTCCTGATTTTGACAGGAGGCTTATAGGTAACGTGCAAAGATCTTTTCTCAAACCTATTCATCAATTTACATATTCCACTCTCTGCTTCACATATGATAAGACACATTAGAATCTCTAAATACACAGGATTATTGGGAAGCAACAAAACTCATAGATTTGACATGTAATGTCACAGTCAAATCTCATGTACTCCTCCACTTTAGAAGACAAAAAGGGTTATCTGTGGTGTTACATCAGGTTTGTTTTTAAAATACTATGTATGTTTTGACCAAATTTCCATTTTCACAAGATTCTACAAAAAGGTATTTTAATACACAAGTTCCCCTTAGAAGGGGTCATTCAAACCAAATTTCCTAAAATTTTGAAAGTTTTGTCTATGTAAGTATCTATCAAGTCCACTAAGGAATGTATCTCATATTCTGATAAACAAATAGGGTTTATAAATATAATAAATAAATTACTTTTTAAAATGTGATATTCTCACATTAAAGATTTTAGTTGAATTTGAATGAGGAGAAAAAAAGTCTGAAAGTTTGAAAGGTAGAAAAAGGTTTGAAAGTTTGAGTTTGAAAGATAGAAAAAAAAATACAGCAAACCGAAGCAGTAAATTTTAAATTATTTTCACTATGCCACAGCTTTCTGAATTAATTTCAGCATGTAGATAAGAAAATATAGAAAGAAAGTTAGGAGAACAAGTGGAAGAAGGCAGGTATTCAGCAGTATCTTACTCCTTTTTTAGAACGCTGAGTGTAGTTCTGAAGCATTTTCCTAAAAAAACCCCTTTTCCTAACTCTTCACTTAAAAATATATTAATCACAAAAATTAGATATTCATTATAGCTTTATGGGACTGTAGTATCTTATATTAAATTTTGAGAGTACAGTTGCTCAATACTTTTGATAGGCAATGGATTTTTTAAAGTATTTGGGGATTTAAGGAGTCTGAGGGAGAATGTTCCCAGTGTGAGGAACAAAAGAATACATGGAAGTAGCTAAGAGATAGAGAAGGGAATAAGTCACAGGGGGTGAATTGCAATGAAAAATGTTTTATTTTAAAGGACTTACATGAATTGTGTATTGATATGTATAACGGCGTATATGACCCAGGGTAAAGTTTCAACAAATAAAAATTTTAACTATGCAAAAAATTCTGCAAATTATAAGACCACGTTTCAGCTAGAGTCACTTAGGATATACATAGGAGTCTGGAAAACTTTAAGACTGGAAGTTAAGAGGGAGACAGAGCAGGGAAATGTGAGGTGCTTACAAGAATGGACAATTTTAGACACTATCTTTACTGTCCATTTGTGAGGAGCACAATCAAGAAGCAGGAAGGATGCTCCAGTCAGAAGTCTGGGGAGCTTTAAAAAGCAAAACCAGCAGACTGACTTTCACCTAACAGCTAAACAGTCAAAGTTAGTTGAAGGGAGGAAAAGAAGGGAAGGAAGACTTAGTTTAAAATGTATTGAGAATGGGAAGAAAATATTAGTATTTCAAATTTTTTCCTTTTCCAGGTCACTGTAAGCAAGACTTATCAAGTCATAAATGGAAAAGCCTCAAATATTCCATTAAATGGCTAAGATGTTTACAGAAATGACGTATCTGGTCTCAGTACCTTCCTGATTGACAAAAAATATATACTGTTAATTTTTCTTTCTTTATATTATTTTCATTATATAAAAAATCTTTCACAAATTCTTTAGTTTGGAATTCATTTACTTGAAATAAAATTTTAAAGTTACTTTCTCCCCTATAATATAGAAGAGTGAATAGTAAGAAATACTTCTAGTGTCATGTATGTTGGCATTTTCTAACTTATCCATGGTAAATAATTTACCTCATAACTTTAAAGCTAATACAGCTAGCAAGGTTTTCTTTGCTTTGGAGTTTAATAAGATCTTAAGTGCTCCATCCCTGAAGCCAATGGCTACAATTACAGCAAAGCAAAAAAGGAATTCATTATAAGCTGTGGAAAACCTTTTCCAGATGATGAATTGTTAAGTTATGCCACTTTGAGGGTAAAATCCTCAGATATTCAGTGTAAGATTCTGAGAGGGACGTGACATTAGAAAAGCTAGCTCATTTATTGGTAATCACCTGTGCTGTGTTGATTTGTTTGATATGTGCATGGTTCTGTTATCAGTGTTGAGCTCCTTTGTAGGTGGAGGTATTGACAATATTTTTATCTGATGTTCTTTCATTAAAAAATAGTTTCTAACCAATATAAGTGTAGCATTCTAGAAAGAAGAATGTGTTCTTTGTGGGATTCCTTTAAAACCTTCAAACGTTTCATTTCCTTCCTATAAGTAATAACTAGTTCTTATAAATTGTTGTTTCCCTAATTTTCCTGTATGATTCAGAAGGTGATTCCAATTTTGAAACATGTTTTTTGCTGTGCTCCTTTTCTTCCTTTCTGTTTTTGTTTGTTCTTTCTTCCTTAATTCAGATTTTTTCTATTCACAGTTGTTATGCTGTGAAGACAATTTAAAAAGATGGATATGATTTCCTTTTCTGTCCTTATTATATATTCATAACCTCTGCCATGTGAAAGTAGAGATTTTCTCGAATAATTTGTGTTTGATTAGTCTGTCAGTGCCACAGAAAAGCTGAGACCCTTGTGCCCAACCAGCCAGTGTCCTTTTATGAGGACCCTTCTCTGAGCAGTCTTTTTGGATCGGAGGGCGGTTCAACTGAATTGTTCAGGGTCACATGCAAACAAAAGCTCCTCTCCTGGGTTTCTACACCTTAAATTGATCTGTCAGCAAAAGGAAGGTTTCAGAGAACCATTCCAACAGCATGAGGGAGCCTCTGTTCTGGGTCTCTAGGCAAGTGAAGAGTTACTGCTGCCAGTAGCTGTTAAAACCCTCACAAAGGGCTCATAATTAACACTTTATGGAGTAACACTCTTTATTAATATAGTAGAAAATTCTGAATGGTTAAGGTTTTAAGATTGCCAGAGATAGTATCTGGGTGCAAAAATATATTCAAAGCAATATATGCCCTAACAAAAACTGGCTTGGGATAATCACTCAGCACATATAAAGTACAGTCCTTACCCCACAGCTATCCCTATGGGAGAGTAGACAGGTTCAGAGCGTTAACTGATCCCAGGAGTTACTATGGATTCTGCTCCAACTTCTCCCAATTTTTAACCTATTTTTGTACTATTTTTATGTTTAGATGGAGCTTGAGTGAATCTAGCCATACATCACCTTCAGTGGTGGCTGGTCATACCTTGGAGGTGGTTAACATCAGTACTACATCTGAGATAAACTTTAGGATGAATCTGGGCTTCTGTGATCTTGCCACAGTTGCTGGTTCAACAGCAAGAAATCTTTCTCCTTTGGCTGAAGGGCTGCTATGTGCCTTACCAGCTACGAGGTACCGCTGAGTTCCCTCCCCTGCACAGGTTTTGACAGAGATGGTCACGGTGTCTCCACTCCCTTCCACCCTCTGTTCTGTCCCCCTCAGGATGTGCTGTGTGTGGCGTGCTGCCTGCAGGTGCTCCAGGTGGCATTGAGGTTGGGCGTGCTGGCCATATCCCATCTGGAGGGCAGCAGCTGCATGTCACCAAATAATTTCCATACTGTTATAATTTCTGTTAGAGTGTGAATATAACTTCTTCGTTTTATCTGGTTTTACCCCTGGTGATTTTCCCACACACCTCTGATGAAAATGAACATGCTATGCCTATTATTCGCATTATTGTATTAAGATAATGAATGCTGTGCATTTTTGCATGTTATTTCAAGCTTTGCAACAAGACTGATATGCAAAGTATTCAGAGACACAGCTGTTCATTGACATGGGCAGGTAGGTAAACACTTCCTTCCTGTTTTAATTCCTAAACAGTTTCTTCAGAATATTTTGTCAAAGGAAAATAATATCTAAAACTGAAGGAACTCGCTCACTCCAAGTACAGAATCCAGACAGAGGCAAGTAAAATGGGCAGAGGAAGAGAGAATAAGTAACAGCCTCATCTAACAACCATTCTAACAATGAAAGTAGAGAGTTAAAATCAAGGAAATCAAGGTAAGAGAACATGACACTGCTTCTGTATTGACTCGATGACTTTTAAATGTGTTCATATGTAGTGTACAATTACAGAATGGCTGAGGTCAGAAGATCCCTCTGAAGGTCATCTGGTCCAACCCACTGGTCACCCACTGCCTAGGGCTACTGTGTCATTTGAGTTCCTGTTAAATGAATAAAATTATTGAAGGCTAAAATATAATTCATCAGGAGGAACTAAAACTGGTTTCTTGAAGTTTTAGAAAATGTTATTTTTATGAGAGTTTTATTGTTTTGAATAACTAAATGATTGTCTTGTGGTATTGTTTGAAACAATATTTTGTTAGAGTCATACAATGAGCCAGATGCAGAATTCTGACTTTTTTTTTGTTCAATTGAGAGAACTTGGAATCTGTAGCCTTTTAGCAGAACTTTTAAATAGGGAAAGCAAGGCTGTCATATATTTCTAGACAGCATATATTAAGTGAAGTTAATGTACAGTCATAGTCGTAGTAAATAATGCGAATTGTTTTCCCTAGAATAGATCATAGATTTTTTACATTACAGAAATGGAACTACCTTGGAATACTGAAACCATGTATTTTGACATATAACATATACCAACATACAACATAAAAATAAAACATAAACAACATTTGTCACAGAGAAATCTGTACTTCAACAGATATATACGGATGTACCTACATATATATTTTAATTAAAATGCCAAAGAATTCCAGAAGTCAACATTCAGTTACTGCCAGGTGGATTAGAAAAAATTAAGGTGGGTCACAGTTAATAAACCACACAATATAATTGCAATACAGTTTCAATTAGAGCATTATTTTCTGAACATGGGCTAACTACACCGTCTCAGTTGGCTTCCTCTGGAAGGTACTCTTGAATTACAGATTCTTGTTTTAAGGCTTCAATTGTGATTAAATAAACTAACCCAAACAAGAATCTTTAACTAGACTGAGAAAGAGAAGCACTGGCCACCAATAGCAGTGCTAAATGTCAAACTCTCTTCTTTCAAAGGACAGATATCTGCTACCAGGGCATTCTTGCAGTAGATCACTTATCACTCTGTGCTTGCTGGTGAGGATACAGAGAGAAGAGCAGCAGACTTTGGACTGAAACTCACTCTGCAGAGAAGAAAGAATACTCACAGGTCATACTCTGAAATTGTAAAGAAATGTCAGTTTATCAAATAACTAAAAGTGCACTACTAGGATCTCTCCTCTCACACAGAAAAGACACATTTTTAAAGCTTAGCTGGGGAAAAGCTAAGACATCAATTACCTTTGAAGTTAAATTCTGCATAGTATGGACTTTCATTGGGGTTGTCCTAGCAGTTCCAGAATTTGGTCTTGATGAAGCTTGTGGGCTCTTTCAACTCAGAATATTTTATGATTTTCTGATTTACAGGGTTGTGCTTTCTTTATTTCTATCACTCATGCCATGGAGAGGATAAATGAGATTAAATCAGAAATCAATCTTTATTTTCCATTTTCCTTTCTCCTTGATTCAATGGGTAGCCCTTGGCCATCATACTTAGTTCCATGCCAGCTATTTTTCAAAGAAATATTTACCTATTTACATGTAGGCTTTCTATTGACATTTGCCTTAGAATATTTCTCTCAAGTTAACTTTTTTTTGTAAACCCTATCCAACTTATAGGAGTTTGTTATTATGTTTTAAATATGGAAGAAAATAATAAGAGAGCTTAAAGCCAAAAATATCTACACTAATCTCATTATCTCATTGGCATAAAGAGTTTTCTGCTTTGTTTGTTTTGGTCTGGTCTTTTTTAAAGTGATTATTACTAGAGTGCTTTTTAAAATTCAAGCACAGTTTCTGTTGACTTCACCTGCTCCAATGAGCAACCTTCTAAAAGCAGTTAAGTCTTGAATCAGACACGGATAAATGAAGAACTGACAAGTGGTAACTGATATTACGACCTATAAATATTCAATAAAATGCAGGCATCAGTAGTGCAAAGACGGAGGCCAATCCTGAAGTTCTCCATTTAATTGTTTTCACCATGAACATCATGTTTCTTATGAAGAAATTCATCTCTGTGCAGAAAAGAGGTTATTAAAGAAGAAGCTATCCAAACATTCTAGACAAGTCTTAAAGTTTGCTCAAAGAATTATTATAAGAGAAATCATGGTTAATTTTAACAAGATGGTTGGTATGTTTTTAAAAAGGATTTAGATCATGATTACCAGTGACATCAAAGAATTACTCGATATTCCAATATGTCTTCAATTTTGTGTCCAACTTACACACACTGTCATATGTTCTAAGGAATGAAATATACAAATAAAACCATTTTGTGATCCATTAAAATTATTAATAGTATAATTTTTTTACTGTTTATACTTCTGATATAATTTGCTTTTCTCTCTATAGATATATACACAAAGTATATAGAGCATTAATGCTCTAAATTACCTGCTCTAAATGTTGTTTCAAATTTACCGATTTTTACAAATGGTATTAAGAATAAATGAAATTAACTATGACACTTTTCTCTAATAAGGTCCTGAAAGAATAATTAAATGAAACTCTGGATATTTTCTTTTTATGTCTATATGGAGAAACATATTTCTAACATAAAAATGTTATCTAAATAATCAATGTACTGTATTTCCTTCATGTTTAATTGCTTACAAATCTTTGGCACTACTGAAGTATTAAAACAGCAAGGTTTCCCCTAAGTTGTAAATGTTCCCTAATGCAAATGTTGAATTCTTTGCAACCACTGAAACAATATTCTTTGATCTGAAAGTGTGTAATATGGTTATGTTTAGGAATCCTTCAACCTTTTGCCAGTATTTAGCTATTACTTGAAAAAATTTCATCTGAAATGCATCATCTGCTTTTGGTATTGATTTTCTTGTCATGATCCCATGCAATGCCTGCAGCCTTTTGCTTTCTGTACTATTGCAGTTCCCTAAACTATTTCCATGCCTTGGATGGTCTCTCAAGAGATTGTGCCAAGGTCATCTTCTGGACTTCATTTGACTTTAAAATATTATTATATCAAACAAATCTGAATGAATAATTTGTTACTTTGCAATATTTAGTAAAAAAGCAGTTAAAAATTTAAATTCAGCCATAAGTAACAGAATATGAGATAAAGTTCAGGTAAAGTGAGTGATCATTTCTGGATGATGAAATGCCAAGAAAAGATAAGCCTAATGTTGAATTCTCTTTTCTCATTGATGAACAGCAGGGACTACAATTTTATCTAAAGGTCTGTGAAGTAAAGCTTTAGTAATCAGAAAGCTTTAGTAGGTTTTTTTTCTCAGCTGTTTTTCTCAGAGCCTTGCCAGCCCTTCCCATCACAAGACCTTTAATATTCCATTTTCAGCAGTTATATGAAATACCAGCGTCAGTAGTCTTTACTTTTTTTCATCTAAACAGTAATCAAAAGTAATTTTTAATGTGGATATTCAATTTTTTTTTGCCTTGTGAACTTTATTAATTCTCTGGGAAGAAGCAGAAAGAAAAGGAACTTCAAAATGTTGACATTCATTGACATGAAATACAAAAGTTCACATTGTGCATCACAGATGCCTTATATAGGTAAATATCTGCAGCCTTTATTATTTCTAATATTCTTTCCATTTGTCAGTGCTTTGAATACTCTTTACAGAGTGAAACAGAAGCAAAATAACCTCACAATTCTTGCATACTCTTCTTCCATGTATATCATTCTTTCCTCCCTAAAGCATACAGTGAACTTTGTACTGAGTTTGTAGTAAATAGAGTTTGGAGCAAATATGCATGCCATGCAAGTTCCTAAGTTTTACCTTATTTGATAAGAACACTTGCAAAACAAAGTTTAAGCCTGACCCATCAGTAACTTAAAATATTTTTAAGTTGAAGAAATTGTAGCAAGCCCACTTATTTTTTAATGCTTGTGACCTGGAAAGCAAAAACTTGTTTGCATTCCCTGTGGTTTTATAAAAATTGTCAGAAGACTAGTTTTAAGAGTTCAAAGACTTAACTGTCTGAAAAGTGAAGAGGAAGTAGCAATTGGGTAATGCTAAGTGATATATTAGAAGCATATGAGAGGTTTTAAAGTGGCTTTGTGTAGAAAATAATGAGCTACAGAACAGTGTATAGCAGTGTATGGCTAAAATTCTGAGGTTCTAATATTCATTTTATGAAAAATCCTAATTCTGAATCAGTAATGTGCTCTTTGTCTTCTTTAATTTTTTTAATATGTGAAACTATAATTTCTGGTAATATACTTTAGTAGTTCAACAAAGCTTGCAGGCTTCTGCAACAAACCATGCCTTCTCATTCAGATAAAGTGACTGAAGGGGCTACTTTCTATGGGTTTTGGAAATTCTTCAGAAACTCAGCTGTCCTGTAGAAATTATTGTGGACTTTTTTCCCCCCAGTTAAAAGAAAGAATGAACTTTGCATCATATCTTTGGCTGATGTAAATTGTTTAAATGTCAAAGAGGTATGACCACTTTTAGCAGAAAATGCCAATGCATATAAATAAATTTTCTCACCTGTGTCCCAAGCTAACAGATTTTTGAAAATCTGAAAATAACATTTCTTGGATATAGATGACATTCATGAAGTCTATGAACTAATTTATATGCCTCGATTAAAACACCACAGAAATTTCAGAGATGTTCTGAATATTGCCTTTTTATATTTTGGGGGGTTCATTTTTTTCTTTTTTAACCTAAGACCCCAAATATCACAAAATCAAAGCCATAATGGCATTATGTAATGTTAAAAGACCCACATCAACAGAGTGCTTAATTCTTGATTGTGTTAAAATTTCAGAAACATTTATCATATATGTCAATTCTTCTGGGACAAAAATTAAGAACATCAATGGGGGTGTTACTGACCATGGCAGCCTCAGTGGAACCTAATTGTTTAATGATCATTTCACATTCAAGTGATAAAACATTCCTTGTGATCACTGATTCAGTGGAGCTTTCCCAGGTCCTATTTTTCCAGGTTTTACAACTGATTTTATTGACCAGATTTTAAATTTTCTTATTTCACCTATTATACTCCTACTGAGGAACAATGTATCAACTACAATTCTATGGCTATTGAAATGAACTGCCAATCAATGTACACAAGCAGGCTGGTTAGAATCCTCAAAATCAGGCTGACAAATGAACAGATTTCCATCTGACAAAATTTAAATTTTGCAGGAATATTTCAAGTTTTAGAAAAAGATACTTACTTTTTCTCTCCACACAAGTCACCTTCGTTATATGAGGGTGAATAAAGTAAAGATTAGCTACCTTATTGTGACAAAAATTTAGTGCAAGATACGGCAGGTACATGAACATGAGCTTCCCACTTTTTCAGTGAACACAGTAAAGACTTTAATAGTTTTTCATGCTTTTAAAGTCCTTTTTGGTTTATATGATAAGTTAGTAAGGTGGTACATACTCTTTACATTTCACTATTGGTTTAAAACCAGGAATATGTGAGGGTTTACCTTTAATTTTGTAAGAAATTAATTTATCCATATTTTTCAGGTTATGGTGTGGGTTTTTTTGGTTGTCGTTGTTGTTGTTTTAGCAGGGGCTAGTGTAATGGAGACAACTTTTATTTTTCCTTTGTACCATGTCATTCTAAAGTTAGTAGTCATAAACTTCTCTCCTTTGTATGTTATCACCCTAGACATATGATTGATTGTATGCACTAAGGAAATACAACAAGTCTTGTGTTAATGTCCTTTGGCTGATTCATTTTCTTAAACTCAGTTAATTTTTGGTTTTTTGCAGCTATTCTGAAGAAGCTATTTTGAATCTATTCTGAAATTAGATTGCTGTCTGACAATAAGTAGAAGGCAGTAGAAATGTACATTTGCAGTTCTCAATAACTGAATTACACTGTCAATTCAAACATGGAGGATTTAATTTCAAGAGCTTGAAACTACAGTGTTTCAGATACAATTTCTTTTAGGTATCCTACTTCCACACTGATCCTTACTGTACATTCACCCTAATTATTTTTTCTCTCCAATGGGAAAGAAAATAAAAATTTGAAAAAAATTGTAATTTTTCTGCTGAAATTTCTTTCCCTTATTATATGCACCTGTCAGCTATTACAAGTTCCTTGATGACATGCAATGCAATAAAACTTTGCTCATATTTGAGACATCATTTTCCCCTTTTCTGCTCTTTTTATTACTTGTACATCTTTTTACTAGTTGCTAATTACTGCATTTACCTTTACCTTTATATTTTCTTTTTATTGCCAAACATGATGATTGGAAAAGTAGCTGAGGGATATCCAACTTCATTAGGACTTTGCTTATTTCAGCAATGTGATGCCAGCACAGCACTTGGTTATTAACACTTGCAAATCTAATTGGATTAAATTTTGAGTCTTCAGTATCTGAATGTAAGAAATACCCAAGTTACTTTAACAGGATAAATGTCATTACTTCCAGTCATATTTTATGTTTGTAGTGGAGCAATACTTCTGAAAACTGCAGCTTGTATGAAAGATGTGATGCTAATTAAGACTGGTGAAATTTTATTTGCCTGATAGGCTGAAGTTCACATCTTTTTTCCAGATCCATGAAATCTAAATGATTGCAGCACAAGGAAGCATCCCACTATGTATAGGTATCAGGAATGCTTATTGTTCTTTCTCGTGATTCTGTGTGTACCACTGGGCATCCATGGTTTGCCTTTTGTTTCTCTCCTGTCTACATTTATCTTCAATTCACAGTGTGTAAATAAATTATTTTAGCTTTTGTTTTTAAACTTTATCAGTAGTTTCTCCTCTTTCCAAATTTTTTATAGTTTAGTATAAACTATAGTTTATTTTATAGTATAGTATAAATAGTTTTTTCTTCCTTGCTTATGTGATAAGTTTTTCCCCACAAAAATTTACACTTGCTTTTTGTTTGGGTTTTTATAAAAAAACATTTCCAAGGGGTTCTCTCTCTCTCTCTTTTTTTTCTTCCATTTGCTTCTGTTGTTCTTATTTGTTTGATTTCCTCTTTGTTTGTTTAATTTTAGCTGAATGATCTATAAATATTTCGTTGTATGTCTTGTGCAACACATATATGCCCCTTGTTGTTTGATTAGATAACTTAATGATCAATGAATACCTCCATAGAAGAAAGTGGATTATTTGCAAGTCAATGGCTGTTTTAATAATAATGGTAATTTTTATTAATCACAGTTAAATAGTTGCTATTATACTTTTTATTATACTCATATATACTTATATGAGGAAGAAAATCTTTTCTTTGCTTTTCATAATACAGATTAGTTGAAACAGAGACCAAGAGAGTTAATATGGACGAGCTACTGAAAGTCAGAAATAATTCAAATGCATTTTGTTTCTACATTCTGTGCAAACTAAAAATCTGTGAAGAGAAACTGAAACATCTTAATATTCTAGAAACATTTAGACTCTTCCTTCTACACCTCAGTCGCTCAAATGCTTCTAAAAATATTAAGAATCATATGGCTTCTGCTTTCTGTCTCTTCATACTTGAAAGTTCTGCCCCTTAATTAAAACTGGATCAAAAGCCCCAGACCTTAAAAATTTTTTTAAAAAATTCTGAGATTCAGAGTGCCTTGCTGTGGCCATTAACACATAGAGCTTACTGCTGGGAAAGACTGATGCTCAAAAGACAGAGGAAAATAGCACCTGCTTTCTCACGCTGGTTTATGTTTGTAGTCTTGATAAAAATGCAGGACAGCATATGCAGAAACTGTGTGGAAACACTATTCACATGGTAATTCCTTTGTAACTGAATAATTTCTTTTCAGGTGCCTGAATGAATGCCAGACTAGTGGGAGGATTCGAACATCCCTTCCCTCAAGTTAAGAAGTTCCACATATATAATCTAACTGATGTCTTAGATCAAAGACCACTATATTGGGTACTCAAAAATTAAATGTAGACTCACTGATTGAAATCAAACCCAATTTAAGCTAAAACATTTATCTTTAGATAAGAAAAGCTCAAATGAAATCTGCCAAAACCTTAATTTTTCTAGATGAAAGGCAAAGGCAAATTGTAAAGTTTTCCTTATGTTATTTCTGCTCATATCTAGTAACAAAACACAGAACTTGCCTGACACTTGCTAAATCTCAGTCAGATACAAACCACTATTTTTAATTAAGTTTATGTCACAAGCCAATACAAAATAACTCTAGATCAAAGGTAATATTCATGATATGAGAAAAATAAGTGTAATCAAACTGATAACATGAGTCAGAACAGGTGGATCAGAACTGACACTGTACTTTTCTGAACTGTCACAGTATCTTAATCTTTGTTCAAGTTAAGAAAGTGCTTAACCAAGTGCAAGCATTCTGTACACAGGGCTTCTGCTTCACATTTGATGTGTTTGAAAATTAAAGCAATTTCCTACTTGAGCATGTCCAGTGTCATTTTGACAAGTTTCTTAAGACTAGCCAGTAATAACTGATAAAATAATGCTCTGACTGGAATGAAGTAGTTGGTCAAAAATCTGCAGCCTCTCATATGCTGGAAGGCTGGCTGAATGTGGCATTGTCAGTTTTAGTTCCAACATGTAGGTGCACTGGTGTGCTACTTAAAATCTATTTACAGCACAAATTAACCTAAAGAATTACACCAGTGCAAGGTAAGGATGCACAAAGTAGCAAGTGGTCATTAGACTGCAAGTCACTTAAGTCTAAGTCCTCATCTTTCTTTTTTACCTCTCAAGCATATTCTGTTCCAACATTTCTGTTCATATTGGAAATGGGATATAATTTAAGGTAGGAGTAAGGTACATGTCCTTTACAGTCTCTCATCTCTATCTGTTTGTTCTGCTTGTGTTGTTTTACTGTGTTGTCATTACACTTCTGCTGACCCAAACAACAAAACCATTAATCAGTGTCTTGATTGCTTCACTTCAAACCAAAAAGCTACCTCAGTTTTCATGTTCTCCTACATGTGGGCAGATAGCGAATCTGTTCACGTGCACTAAAGGCTTTTAAAAATTATTAACAAACTGTGTCTAAGTATGCTAATAGTTTTGCCAAACTCTTTGGCATCCACAGCTAAGTATCATTTTCTGAGGAAAAAAATAAACTGTGCTCAGATTTAAATCATTTTAGTTTTGCTTAAGGAAAGTTTTTATTTTTTAACTGTTGACACTCTGGACCCAAATAAGTTTGGTTATTTTTCCAGGGCTAAAGAAGAGCATTAGTTCTACATTGGACTAAAACATTTTGAATTTGGCTCATGTTCATGAAAGTAATGGCTTGATTTTCCATTTAGTTATATACATCCCATAAAGGGAAAGAAAAAGAAGTGCTTTCAGTTTTGCTTTTTTCTTATTTAAAGAAAAATATAACTTCCAAAATAACTCAGAAGTAAAACAGAAAACACTTGCACAAGCAAGTCTGGGAATCAGTGTGCCACAAAATTTTGGTAATTCAGTTACAAACAATAGAGAAAACAGGCAAATATGCACGTGGGCAAAGTTTTTTGGTTGCCAAGTGTTGAATGTTCCTGACACAGGTTGTGAGAAGTGTGCTGGGTGCCCTATTTTGAGAAAAGTTATGGAAGTCTGCTCTTGCACCAACTGAGTTTTGTGTGTAAAGGGCAAACTATTGTTTAGTGCTCCCTGCTGGAAGCATGACTGAGAGTGAAAATGGTCCTGTTCTCATCCACCAAATTGTGTGGATGGTACATTAATGTTGTTGACAGCCATAACACAATAATAAGCAACAATAAAGTAGATGATAAGATGCCTGTACTTTTTTCCTAGTACTGGGTAAATCAACAGATCTTCCCAGTACAGAGGTACAGGAGGTAATGTCAACTAGAAGTGCAGAACTCTTTGTATATACGAGGAAATAACTCTTTTTTGCAATCTCAGGTGTAGAATGTGAGGAAAGATAATAGTCTACTGCCTTTTACAGTCCTGTGCTAAAAAGCCATTCTTGAAATGCACTATTTTCTAATAATTTGCGAGCCAGTAAGGTCAATTTTTGAAGTAGTGAAGATACCGATTGGCAGAAAGACAACATGCAAAGACATGGGAAAAACCCAATCAAAACTTCCCCTTTTTCCTACTCACGCCACTTAGTTGTCTCAGCTTCAAGAAAATCAGTGACTTTTAGTGATGCAGACAAACTTGCCTGGATCACATGAAGAAAAAGGACAAACTAGGAGGAAAATATTGAGAGGTAATATTGTGATGGAAAACTATGGCATTTGAAACACCATTTTAATGATCAGTATAGTATGACACTGGAATAGTAAAAAAAACACTCTCCACTGAGTTTTTACATTCTTTAATGCTTTTCCATCTTTTCTTGGAAGGGAGATTTGTTCTACATTTACACTAAATCTGGGATTTTATTATTATTGTTTATATAAGTCTGCATGTTTGGACTGTTGCTCAAACAATCCTTTAGTTGTGAAATAACAATGTTATTGCCTCTGTAATTAGATCTTCCACATTGTGAAGGGTTTGTTGGATATCGTGTCAGTCAGTAAGCATATTATTAGCCAAGATGAATTATAGATGAGGATAGGGGTTTGTGACTGTTGAGGTATTGTGTTGGGAAGCTGTTCTGGCTCTCTCTGTTTGTAAACATGAAGGGAAGGGATTAAATGCAAATGTGTTATTTGTAGGTTAGGGTTTTATGTTTTTCATTTCAGTTGTTCTCAAAATCCCACTGAGTTATATTTATCAGGTGTAGCCAGAGAAAAACCAAAACCAAACTTTAACTCTTGTCCTAATGCTCATGGGACAGGTTTCCTTAGCACTATAATCTGAGGAAAAACATATTAACTGCAATAAATAGGTCTTATAAAAGTTTTAAATCCTACTATAGCTAATCAGTTTGAACAAGACATTTACGCTGTAAATAGGTTTTAAAGTAAACAGAGCTTTGCACTAAATGACAGCTACTATTACATTTTCTGCTTCTGAGTGTGAGAAAATTAATGTACCAAGGAAGTGCCTACTATTTAAAGACATTTTGCTCCAGACATTTTTAACAACTGAATTTATGCACTGTACATTAGAAACATATGTATCACTGGAAACCTTACATGACAACACAGTCTTCAAGATCTGCCAATTTAGGATGCTGCTAAAACAGAAAACACAAGATGAGTTACAGATTAGCTGGCCTACCTAAGAAAAAAAGACAGAAATGGAACAAAGACTTTCTGTTCTGCAATACCACTCTATGTTAGAGAATTAACTAGTGGATTAAGATTTTTCTGAGGAATTTAGCAGTCTGAATTTGGAGAAAAAATTAAGCAGAGGAATTAATATAATTTAAAGTGATAAAGTCATTTTGGAACATTTTGTATAAATTTAAGTAACATTGGTTTTGTGAGGAGTGATTCAAGTCCTGCCATGATTCAAGATCAAAATACTGTAAACCAGTTCCCTTATTTATCTGGCATTGTTAGCATGTGGACTTTTTGTTTGATTTTAGTAAGTTAAAGAAAAAAAGAATTTTTTATGCTGTCAATCAAAATGATTATTTCATCTCTCAAAAATTTTGTGTCTCCAAACTTCAAAATATTTATATTATAGCAATAAATTTCTGTTTTGAGCAAACTGCCTTGTGTAACCTTATACTTCATGTTGCTTCTTTGTGAGAGATGAGGCTAAAGTGCCTAACTTCCTTCTTGTAAAAAAACCCAGTGAAATCAACTCTTGGTTTAAAGGAGAATTAAAACAACAAGAAAGCTAGTGTAGGTGTGCCTTTGGTGCCTGATCCAATAGCTGTCAGGGCTCTTTATGTCAAGTAGGTTTAAGAAGATGGACTGCAAATAGGCTTTATACAGAAAAAGAGTTTAACTCAATTTTTTTTCCTTTTTTGAATATTTGTACTGACACATATTACAATAATTTCTGCTCATCAAGAGGTTGGATGTCATGATCTTCAAGCATGGGAAAAGAGTACCTGTTTCCTGAAGCGCTGATGCTTCTCAGCAGTGAATATTGTCTGGAGAGTTTGTCAGTTCTATCAGGGAAAATTGGTTTTCTGAGTAAAGATGTGTAAATCTTACATCTAAAAATTTTGATTTTAACACAGATTATGGTTTTTGCCTCCCTACCTTTAATCTCTGGGCTGCTTCCCTTTGGTGATGGTGATGAAAAGCAACCTGGACTTTGCATTCCTCTTCCCTCCCACCAAACACCCACCCCTCTCCCTTTCAACTGTCTTAGATAGGCAGTATGAGTTTTCCTAAGATAAGGAACACCAGGTCAGTATTGCAGGAGCAGATGTTTGGATGGTCACATAATTAATGCATTTCAGGGGTTGGGGAAAAGAGATATTAGCAACTGACTAAGTAAGTGCACATTGGCATGCAAAATGTTATAAAAGATTGCTGGCAAACTGGTCTTTGAAGGCTGCAAGCATCTTCTGGCATATCCTCCTCTTCCCCTCCTATGCCCCTTCCTCACAGGGATGCCTGCATCCTACTACTGAAGGTTGGGAACCCTTTTTTGGATGGCTGAGTGAAAGAGCTAAGATCCAGACAAATATGGAGATAATATCTTAAAGTAACTATGTATGTGGCTTCACATTTATGAATTCTGTAAGGCAAAAAAAAGTAAACTTTTACATTGGTAGCCTGACCTATTTACCGTTCTTTAGACATAGACATTGTACCAAATCTGAGATGAGGTAGACCTAGCCACATCTAGCCTTTTCCATGTTTAGAAAGCAAGGGGGTGTCACTGAAGCTCATGACTAAACAATCTCATAATCAAGATCTGATTATACTATAATGCACAGAAACAGATGATGGAGATGTTAATCATACTCTGCATTGGCAATATTTAGGTACTGTGTTAGCAACAAATCTAATCATCCACAATTATCACACGTTTCTCATGCCTGGTCGAGAAACTCCTCTCAAC
Source organism: Prinia subflava (assembly GCF_021018805.1). Classification (NCBI taxonomy): domain Eukaryota; kingdom Metazoa; phylum Chordata; class Aves; order Passeriformes; family Cisticolidae; genus Prinia; species Prinia subflava. The sequence continues at coordinate 48,554,187 of NC_086283.1, read as the reverse complement.
TACTCTGCTTCACCTTCCCAAACATTATTCTGCTCTCACCTCAATTTTAAGCAAGTCCATCAAAAGAGATGTGGTTAGGTGGTCATTTGGCCACTGCAAGGCTGGGCTGGGTGTGGAGCACAGCCTCTGGCATGCCAGGGATTGTGGCCACTGCAGGACTGGGACACAGGCTCGGGGCTGGGCTGTGCGGGCAGGGCCTCGCCTCACCAGCGCACAGCCAGACCTGCCCCTGCCCCTCACACACACACCAAGCGTTTCCAGGCACCAACCCTTACAGTCTGTCACAACACTCCACTTCAGAATGTGTCTGTTTCCCTCTGTACCTGCACACCCTTCCTAGGGGAGATGGATATTTCAGCATGCAGATGGATATTTCTCCTGCACTACACCCTACATCATGCTGACCCGTTTACTTTCCCTGAGATTTTTAACAATTGCAGCTGTGTTTGCCAATATTTGTCTAAACAATGATTCCTCACTCTAAGTGTATTTCTTTTACAAAATGCATCTGTCAAGAAATATCCATGTTAAGAGAAAAACCATCAACAACAAAACACACAATGACCTGCAAGAAGTAGATTTTGTTTTAGTAAAGCCTAGTAGAATAAGCTTGTGACTATCCTCAAGATTCTTCTTCTTTTGTTGGTAGATTATTTTTTTTTTAAAATAATGATTTCTTTCTGAATAGATCATTGTCTGAAGTTAGGTTTTGCCTATTCTAGGAGGTCAATGTTTAATTTGAAATAAAGCCAATTTTTGATAAAATCATTAGCCCACTATTGGCACCCATCCTCACACTTGGCACGAATTGTAGGTGTCAGTACTTGGCACTACTGAACGGTGGATCAAACTGACTGACACTGTCAGTTTATTATCCTATAGTAAAACCTTCATCCCTATCCCCTGACTGACTGCTGCCAAAGATGGTGGCAAGCATCAGTCCTACAGCAAAATTTTCATGCCTTCTCTCTGGGAATGCTCACAGGCAGCTCCACACAACACTGACTCCATCTCTCTTCCTTCTGCATGATTGGCTAACCCTCTCCATCCTTCGCATGACTGCCTAACCCCTTCCCACTCACACACAGACAGCAAACTCCACCTCCCTCTAACTAACTCTCAAGGGACTAACTCACTCTTTTATAAAACCTACCCTTATTGGACACAGCTGTGACCTATTAAGGGAAAGGCAGTTCCCACTCTTTGGTAATTAGTACAGTTGCAACTCCTCAGGGGTGAGATTGCCTTCAGCACCATCTCTATTCTCTTAGAATGTGTCCTCCCACAGCCCATGATTGGTAGCATCCTTGTAGAAAACCACCCACAATGAACAATCCAATATTCGGTGGTCTCAGCAAGGAAAATGTGCAGTATCACTGCAATTGGACTTAGGTAAATGCAGATTATTCTCTCAGACCTAATTATTTAATTGTTCTTGGATCTTACTGGATGAAAACATGAGCTAAAACTGGATAAAAACTCCCTTTTAAGAGAAGGGATTTTTTTTGCCTGAAGTTTAGCAGGAAGACAAAGATAAATCCTTTTTTATAAGCCCATATCAAGTGAAGGGTTGGCTGTAGTCAGTGCAGACCTTAGGAGTCTGTGCTCCCTGGCTGTATTTGTTCAGTTGTCAGAAACTAATTTTTAGTTTTGAAGAAAGATTAAAAAGGCAGCTTATCCTTTTGTGGATATGTTACTAATCAAATATTTGATGACAAACAAGAGTTAATATTAGATCTGTTTAGAGGAAAACAAGAGATAAGGGGAAGAAGGGACCACAAGAAATATATTAATACAGCACTTGTGGCTTTCCTCTGTTTCTTGCTCTAATGGGATGGTACTTTATAGCGGTCAGAGATATGATGACACTAGTAGTTACTTTCTAGAGTAGTAAGAAGCAAGAGCCTGAAATCTTGACTTTTTCCAACTTGAAAAGGGAAGCTAAATGTAGGTTTTACTGGACTGCTTCAACAATAGACATTGGCTGAATATCTGCTGTTTATGTTATAGTCAACTTTATATTCTGTTTTCATTGAAAGGGGAAGAACAATGATGATGCTTTACGGAAACAGTTATTACTTAAGTGGAAAAGTTGTGAGGAAAAAAAATGTGCTAGAAAGCAAAAAGGGAGAAGCGACTCTGAGAAACTGACATAGGGATAGAAGATAAACAGAGTCTGTGGTGGAGAGCTGAAGCAGGAAGTGCTGATTTTCAGCAATATTAAGAGTGTTGCCAGTTTGACCATCAGTCAAGAAAGGATGTCTCCTTTTTATTCAAGCCTGTTAACAGCAAGTCTAAATTTTAACTTGTTTTTTTCAGTGACTGACTTTCTTGGCTTGCAGAAAGTTGTGTGTGTGAGCATGTATGCCAAGAAGTGGACTGTGCTTCTTGTTAGATGCCCGAGATATGAGAAGGCTCTGCTTTCTTATATTATGACCAGAGAAAAGAGCACTTTACTGTGAAAAATTGATACATTTACAATTACTATTTCAATTACACTCCTTGGCTTCAGCCTCAGCCATGGACAGACCTTACACTACTTAGTAATCTGAAATAGAAGGATTATCACAGAATCAATTAAATGGGTAAAGACCTCTGAGATCACCAAGTCCAACTATGACTCAACACCACCTTGTCAACTAGATCATGGCACTGAGTGCCACATCCAGTCTTCCTTAAACACTTCCAGGGACAGTGACTTCACCATCCCCCTGGGCAGCCCCTTCCAATGCCCAGTCACCCTTTCTGTGAAGTTCTTCTTCGTAACGTCCAACTTAAATTATGTAGCATTTAATAAACCAGGAAACTAGGGCTTTTATTTTGTTAAAGAATTTATTCCTGTTGAATGATCTTTACCTAGCACTTTTGCATCCAGATGCAGAGGGCTACAGAGAATCCATTGATAACAGGGTAACATGCCCTTTGGTCTAGTATGTGTGATGAATGTGTGGTTTCAGAGCTTCAACTAGGCACTATGCAAGGCTTCCTGTACAGAAAGTTACAACTGATGAAGGAGGATGAGATAAGGATAGGGCTGGGGGATTCTCCACTGGATTCCTCTTTATTCGGTCGTCACTGCCTATCACAGATCGATACTTTTTTTCCTGCACCAGTGGGCTTTTTGTTATCAGCTGTCTCATGTTCTTAGAGGAGACTTATCACCGTGGAGGCCCAACCAGGAATCACAGGCTGGGGACACAGATCTGGGTGCAACAACAGCAGCAGGGCAGAACCCTGCCCTTAGTTTATTTTACCATTATATATCTGTGTCAAGGTGACCATGGATTGGAGAAGGGTATCGCCACCTCTCCTGTCACATTGGTCCAGGAGGCTGTCATTCAACCTCCCCTTCTCTTGGAGAAAGAATTCATAACATTGCCAATATTTACAAAACATGGTCCTGTGTTTACAATTCACCAGCGTGAGAAACTGCACATTTCTCCTTTAATATGAACGCTCAGCAAACCAGGAAAATTCATGGCAACATCGACTATTCCCTGGGATAAGGCATAAAAAAGCTTAAGGCCCATAGGTATTTCGTCCATAACACCTGAGTACAATTTGGATTTTTTCACTTATAGAACCCACGTAAACATTATTGTTTACCTTGAAACAGCTGATCATTACATTCTCTGTGACTCAATGGTGTCTTCTGTGTCACTGCAGAACCATTATGTTTCTGAGACATAACATATTACTAATATTTCACTTTCTGCTGGAATGTGGAACAAAAAAAACAAACCCAACTTTCAAAATGTTTTATTTCCAAATGGGTTTATTTGGATTCTTTATTCTTAAAAATCACTACTGATGTAGAACTTAATTATATTTCTGAAAAGTTTTAACTGCTGAAGTTTTGAGCATTTCCTTAACATTGAAATACTTCTAGTAACTTGAGCAAGCCTTATGCTGCCAAATTTTGCCATCCCCTGACCTATACTTTTTCTGAGCCTGGCTGCATTTTTGCTAGTGAATACTGGGATCTGGATTTCATTGTCAAGAAATGCCTTGGAAGGTAAATTTTTCCATGGGATAGAGGTGTTTGGCTTTCAAGGCCTCTATTATAATTCTTAAACTTTTATTTTCAAAGAGAGAAGAGAAGAAGTAATAAAAATGTGCAAAATGTATGTTCTGAGGGAGAGGTGAGTAGGTAACGTATTACAAATTTTAATGTGTGTACAGTTGCGAGGTAACCACATTTTAGAAAATCTGACACAGTCTGCTTGTTGTTGTTTTCTTTTTACTTTATTCCCTCACACTTCTAAGAAAGAAGCATATATTGTAGTGCAGATCAGAGAAAGGTCATGGACTGAGGGCTTTATATTAGTGGAGTATGGACTTACTCCTGATTCAGTCAAAGGGACAGTTAGTAATGGTACCCACTGGAAGTCACTTCTCTCTAGTGAATGCTAGATAGGGCATAAGACTGAACCAAGATATTTTTTATTCTTAAGGAGGAAGCCCACTGCTTATATTCCAGCTTTCCTGACAGATGCAACAGAGGCCAAGATTGAATGGGGACTGACAAAACTGTGTAAGAAACTGAAGTTCTTGCACCTTGGGTGAAGTCCTTGCACCTTGGGCGCAGTCCTTGGATCTTGGGTGATGTAGCATGCCTCTTTGAGGCATTTTGATGGAGAGATAAGTGTAAGACAAGAGCTCAGCAACTGACATGTTTGTCAAGCTAATGAAAAACTAGGAGACAATTGCAATTGATTGATAAGTACTAGTAAGGCTCATGAAGATTTCCTGAGGTCTCTAAGAGGAAACAGAGTAGTTTTCTAAATGTGATATTGGAGTGGGAATCACAATGGATATAATATTTCCATTATACTGAAGAGTGGGCTGTGAGCTACACTAGCCTGAATGAGCTAGTACATTAAATGAGGTGAACAACTCCAGTCTTAGTTAAGCATATAGGGGATGTCCTGCTCAAGGACTCATGATTAGTCATTCTGCGTACTGCTAGATGACAACAGATACTTTAGACCTCAAAGGAGAAAGTAATACCCAGAAGCTAGTTCTCTTTTCCTATTTACCTTACTTCTTATCCCACACAGGGGTATTTTTGTTAAAATAGGGTACAGCACACACAACACAGACCTTAGGGTAGGAAAAAAAATTACCAATGATCATCAAAAGACCCCCAAAACCACCTGAGGGGGTTTTTGAACTAAGAAGTAAGGCTACATTATCGAGAATTTCATAACTGTAGCAGAATTGTTGATTTTTTTTGTGACAAAATAAATTGTTGTATTTTTTAAAATAAAATTTAAAAAAACCTTTTAAAAGAACCTCATAATTTTGAAAATATGTTTATGTAAAGATATTTTAGAGGTCTAAGCTATTTTATGTGAATAGTTGTTAGAAATCTGTGTGAAATCAGAATACAGACGAGAATTTAAATTTGAACCATCTTGTTTGGAAGACTGCAGTCAAAATCAAAGCTTTAAATCAATCTAAATATGTAATAGTACTTAAAATTTATTTTTCAAAAATGTATCCAACTTTCTGCTATAAAAAAAATATATGGGTTTTGCTACAATTATAAAATTCTGCCAGCTCTATTCAGACAAAGTTCTAGGATTAATTTTTTCCTCTACCATTGCTTCATTTCAGAACTTTTTCAAAGATTTTATTTTGTTGTTCTTGCCATGAAATTTAATAGGCCACTTGCCCATCTCAAAAAGAAAAGGGAAACATTAGGCCTTAGCTTCATAATGATTTTTGACATAAAAATTTGTCATTTATCCAAGTATCTTTGATTGTCCTTTGTGACCTTCACAAAGGTGAGTTGAAGCAAATAGGTCAAAGTCTTCTAATTTTAGAAGGAAAAAAACTAAACAATTTCCTGTTTGTTAGTTGAATTATCAGGTTATGGAAGTGTTTTGCTGCAGGATTGGTCTTTATTGCATAAAGACCAATAAGGTATCATCAAGTCCAACTCTCTGCTCCTCTCTAAAGACAGTAAACTAAAACTAAATCATAGAGCAGTACCCAGATGCTGCTTGAACTCTGACAGCCTTCTGAGACTCCTCCAAGCTCAACAAGCCAAGTAACCTCACTTGCTATGTAGAATTCCTTCTCTTGAGGCCTTTCAGCATCTTCATCACCATCCTCTGGACACATTCTAATACTTTGACATCCTTCTTATCTTGCAGCACTCAAAACTGCACACAGAACTCACAGTAAGGGAGATCCAGCAAAGAATAGGGAGGGACAATCCCCTCCCTCAGCTGTCCAGCAATGCTGTGCCTGAGGCACCCCAGGACATGGTTGACCCTCCTGGCTGCCAGGGCACTGCTGACTCAGATTTGACTTCCTGTCAACCCAAAACTCCAGAAGTCTTTCTTTGGGGCTGCTCTACAGCCTCTTGTTTCCCAGTTTCCCAGGATTAACCCGTTCCAGGTAGAGAATCCTGCACCTATTAAAATGCATACAGTTTAGGATTGTCCAGCCCTCTAGTCCATCCAAATCTCTCTGCAAGGCTTCTGTACCCTGAAAGAAGTCCAGAGTTCCTCCCATCTTTGTATTGACAACCTTTCTTAATGTATATTTGATTCCTGCATCCATGTAATTTGTAAAACCATTAAAGAGCACTGACAACGAAACCGACCCTTCAATTTGAGTATCTCAAATGATTTTTAGTCAAATAATATGCACTTCCAGACATTTACATATACAGCAGCAAGCCCAACCATACAGGTAAGTCCAAGGTGCATACAAGATACACAAGTATTGAAACATTGTGACTATTTGCATGGATAATGGACTCAGCTTTTTCAAGATCTGAAAAACAGTATATTGAATAAATTCTTTAAATATAGCTTCTTTTTTTCAGTAAATCTCATAACAGATAATGTCTCCCAAATCTTTTAAATCTGTATGTTAGTAGCCAGAAACAGTAACACTGGTTTGCACATTGCAGCAGAATGTAAAAAAAAAGATAAACAAGTTTGTAAAAGAGCACTAAAAACCATTAGTAGTTCTAATAAATGTTTTAAGATTGTTCTCTTTTAATGTGGCCAGTTAATGTCCTCAACTGCAATACACTTTATCAAGTAAAAGATGTTTTTAATTTGTCTCTCTTTTGTGAATAATTTGCTTATTTTCCATTTGTTTTTCTTTCAAAAAGTCTGTTAATTTACAGGTTTTGCCACTATCAATATCAATACCAGAATCGTATTCCTTTTGAGAAAACAAGCATTTATAAGTTCATTTTTCATTGTCTTTTGCTCTTATCTCTGAAGTTCAGAAATCCTAAACCTTTTTAAAACTGTGGTGCATTCAGATTTCTTTTGTTCTTTTACTGTTTCTTTGTGTAACTCAACCACTACTTTTCTGAGTGTCTCTTCATTAAATCATTAGTTATAGCTATTTTTTAAGGAGTTCCTAAAAAAGTGTGTGTAGGGCATCTGATGTGTCTTGGTAAATTTTCTGTGTGACAAATTTTCAATAGAACTGATGGATGCTATGCATATAACCTTTATTGTGAAGGCATTACATATTTTATCTGTTTATTGTGCTCACTCAGCATTCTCAGAAATCATAAAAAAGAAAAGAAAAAGTGACCAAAGCATTTTATTTTCATTGGAACAGGATTTTTCCATAAAGAACTGTGGAAAACATCTTGTTTCGTTGCTCTTGGTCCAGGGATTTTTAGTACCTGATGGAATCAGTGTGAACCTAGGAATTTAGACTGAAATCATTCATACTGAGAACTTGGTGTTTGTACTTCAGCATTTCATAGTCTTTTTAAGTCAAGCGATTGGAATGCATCCCCTGGGCTTCTCTCATCCATATGTTCCAGGAATGCTCTGTGACATGAACCAAAATATAAATGGAAACAAGCAGAATATTGTTTCAGGATCATACTCTTGGTCCAAACAAAACACTAAAGGAGATACATCCATAAATTGTTGGTTCTGTTTACCTGATTTCCTGTTTCTTGCAAAAATTTCCAAATCGCTTTCACAGATATCCTTTGCCTATCTGAAGCTTCTTTTTCTATAATTATTGGTTGCTTTATTTTGTGGAATATTTTGAAGTTTACCTGAAATCTAATGAGTCATGTCTAGAAGCTTATAGAGGTGTATCTTGGAGAAAAAAAAAAAGGCTAAATTTCACGGAATCACAGAGTAGTTTGGGTAGGAAGGGACTTTTCAAAGGTGATCTGCAGGGAGATCTACTACTGTATCGGGTTGCTCAGAGCCTCATTCAACCTGACCTTGAATATTTTCAGCTATGGTGCATCCATCACCTCTATGGGAAACTTCTCATTGTCCCACCACACACATTGAGTAAATGTCCTCTGTTACAGCTCATTTAAACTGACTCTCTTGCAGTGTAAAGCCTTTCCCTCTTGTCCTATCACTCCATGCTCTTGTAAAAAGTTTGTCTCCCACCCTGTAGATCCCTTCTAGAAATCCTTTCTGAAATCCTGCTGTAAAGTCTCCCTCGACCCTTCACATCACTGGGCTGAACAATTACAGCTCTCTCAGTCTGTCTTCATAGGAGATATTCTCCAGCCCTCTGATCATCCTCATGGCTTCCTCCAGACTCACTGCAGCAACACGATGTCCTTCTTGTGTTTGGAACTCCAAAGCTGGTTGCAGCACTCCAGCTGAGGTCTCACCAGAGCAGATCAGAGGGGTAGAATTCTCTCCCTCACCTTGCTGGCCACACTGTTTTACATGCAGCCCAGAATGTGTTTGATTTTCTGGACTATTAGTGTACATTGTCAGGTCATGTCAAGTTTTTGTCTACGAGCACCCCCAAGTTCTTGGCAGGGATTCTTGTAATCCCCTCATCCCCCAGCCTGTGCTGGTACCAGAGGTTATCCTGATCCATGTGCAGGACCTTGCACTTGGTTTTGTTAAATCTCATGAGATCCCCATGGGCTCAGTTCTCAAGCTTGTCCGGGTCCCTCTGGATGACATCCTGTTCTTCAGGAATGTCAATAGCACCACTCAGCTCGGTGTCATAAACAAGTTTACTGAGGGTGCACTTGAACCCCTTCGCTGTGTCAGTGATGAAGTCTTCAAACAGTACTGACCCCAATAAGACTGTCTTTGTCACCAGTGTCCATTGAGATACTGAGTCATCCACCTCTGCACTCTAAGAAAAGATAAGATTGTCTAAACCACATATTCATTGAATGGTCTAACTAACAAATCTTTCCAACTTAGAGAACAGGATGTTAGGGTTCTGGGACTGTATCAAAGGCTTTGCAGAAATTCTGATAAGTCAAATCTGCAATTTTTCCATGTAAATGACACCGGTATCAGTCCACAGATATAGTCAATCCATCATACAGCACTGGACTGGTCACACAGGATTTGCCCTTGGTGGAACTGCACTGACTATCTCTGATCACTCCCCTGTCCTCCCTGTGCCTTGGCACAGCATCTAGAAGGATCTGTTCCTTGATTTCCCAGGCACAGAGGGGAGGCTGACAGAGTGGTAGTTCCCACCGACCTCCTTTCTATCTCTTTTGAAGATGGGTACAATGTTTACCCTTTTCCAGTTCCCTGGGACTTCACCCGACTTCCATGGCTTTTCAAGTATCATGGAGAATACATTGCTGATTTCCCTCAGGACTCTGAGATGAATTCCATCAGATTTCATGGACTTATGTATCTTGAGGTTTCTCAGGTAGTCAGACCTGATCTTCACTTACAGTGGGACTTTGGTCCTCTAGGTGTTGTCTTGTTGACAGGTGTGGGAAGATGGGTTGCCATGGAAAACTAAGGCAAAATTTATTTAGTATCCCTTTTGTTCTTGGAATAATGTTATTTTTCTTTTTAAAATATATTGTGACAGATGGATTTGGGAGCAATAAGGAATGATTTCTTTTCAATTTTGTATCAGAAGAAATGACAGATTTTTTTACCTGAATGTCAAAGAACAAGTAGCTTGGACAGTCACATATTATTTCTTTGTATAAGTGACAGGACATAAAATAGTGTTGCCAGCAGAAACTGAGCAGAACAAAATGAGCTAAAAGGTAAACTCTTAAATTTAGCAATGGATAAACAAGTCACAGAATACATGGTGTTCAGTCAGTAGCTTCTAAGAAATTTCATGTTTCTGGAGTCCCTGTGTCTCTGAACAGAGTAAAAGCAAAAATGTCATCATGAAAGTGTTGACAGATGGCTTTTATGAACTGTAGAGTAAGTTTGACACATAATGCTTTTGAAGAACACTATATGGAATAAACTAGGCTGCAATATTTTTTAGATTAATTTTTGTGACTATGATCTTCCACTATGGTTATAAACATTCTTTATATAATTTGGGGTTATGTATTTTCCTTTTGAACTTTCCCTTTGACAATAACACTTTATTCTTAGCATGCAATTTAAACAGCTTATGCTTAATGAAATGTGGCACACTTTTTCTGGATCTGACATGTTTTGTATTGTGTGGTCTGTTTCTTGTGTTTCAAAATGTCTGTAAAAATAAAAAGTACGAAAAAGAGCTTGTGAGTCTTTTTCTTGCTTTTAAACCACAATCTTATGCATTTCTGAAAGTGTAATTTTAAAAGCATACTGTAATCTATCACCTCAGTTTCCTTTTCCATTAATTGAGACTAAAATGTATTTTCAAACTCTGATTCTGATATGATCCATACCCTTGGATCCATAATATCTTTAGGAAGTAAATTAAAGGTAAATATGCTTTGTACATTTGGTGTCTCTTTAAGCATTTTAAAGGAAATTTAGTCATATTTCAGGGGTTGTGGTAATAGTTTTCTTTTCTTGCTCCTAATATGTACAACTTCTCTGCTAGCACTGAAACATGATGGGATACTTACCACTTAGAATTTCGTGACTATAAACTAAAAAACCTCAAATTAAAAAAAAAACCCTTAAAATATTGTAATATCAAACCCCAAAGAGTTCAGCTTTATTCTTTATTAATTAAGTGATTTTATTAAATTTTTCATGGAATATAAGTTTAAGGGAGACTGAAATAATTACTGTTACAGATCCAGATTAATATTAGATGGATATTATTCCTTGTTTACCTGCTTAGCTGGGATCAGGTTTTTCAGTATTTCACCTTTTTTCCAAGAGTTATCTTTATGCCAGTGGGGACGTAACCTCTTTGGTGTGTATGTGTTTCATTTTGGTATGCATCTTCACATTGTTTAGTGAAACGAATAAATGAAAGCGCTCTATTTTTTACATACTGATATATGTGGTTTATACTTTGTATGTTTTTAATTTTATAGGGCAGTACTTTCCATTAAAAGATGTCTCTCATTACAAGGAATGATGTTATGGAACTGTGTGATTAAGCTTGATTCTCTCTCAATTTAAAAGAAATACTTTGGAAACAAATACATCAAAGCATAGGAAAATGGTTAGTAGGCATTCTGTTTTTTAAACAGATGAGCAAATTCATCTGATGAATGAGACCTTGGGTCAAAGAAAACACCCAAATAATCTTAAATGGGGTGGCAGAATTTGTGTAAATGAATGTATTGATCTATATGCAGCTTTCTGGCTTTTCTTTAATAATCACTTGTCCTTTCCCTGTTACTGAAGAAATTATGAGCTTTTTAAAGTTATTTTTCTTCTAAAGCTGACCCTTTACATGGAAAAACTGTTTCATTCTTCCTCTGGAAAATATTCTAGTTAGCAAGTGATATTCTTACAGTCCAATTAAAATCCTATATATGTCTTCTGTTGCCAAAACCTTGTTTACACTACTTCCAGCTTTAGGAATGAAGTTTGAAGATCTAAGTCTGGTTCCTGGTGAATAGCTGCTCATATTGCAAGAAAACTTCTTAGCAGATACTACTGACTTTCAGATGTGCAGAAAAGCTTTTGTAATGGTGCAACAAGCTGAAAGGACAAAAATACAGAGTTATTCACTCATTCTTCAAAGTTCTATCTTCTAAGAAAAATGCAGTAAGTTTCTCATAAATTTAATGTGTTTTTTTGCTAATGTTTCAATTACCTTGTCAAGTTACATTTCTATTATAAGAAAATTGTTATTAATTTTAATACAAATTTAGCACTCTCCTGAGTTCAATATGCATGTAGAAAGTAAGAAAAAACACAATTATTACTTTCTCTAAAATCCCTAGGAGAAAAGATCTGAATTTCTAATCATTCTACTTATCTTTCTTTGAATACTTCCACATCTGTATCTGGAGCATATCATCACTTCCAGGCTTAGTCCCTGATTTTACAACTAATTCAAATAATCAGCACCCTGGATCCATGAGGAAATAATTCCACTCCAATTGAGGTTTTCAAGGGAACACAACTAAAACAATACAGAACTCATACCTGTGTGGATAATGTTGTTAGGCCTTCTAGTCTAAACTTGTTTTAAAAGATTAATCTTGTTTGCTTTTTATATCGCCTGAAAAAGTGGGGATTTTGTTTGCTTGTTTTGGCTATTTGTATTTACATAAAAAGAAATTTCAGGATTTTGAAATTTCATGGCTACAAAGAAATGTTTTGTTTCCTAACATAAATTTTCTCATGCTGCTTTAAAATTTAAAGCTCTCATATAATGGCATATTGCTTATGGCAGTAAGTAGTAGGTTTGGGGTTTTTTTGCTTTGTTGTGGTTTTTTTTTTTGCTGTTTTTTTTTTTTTTTTTTTTTGTTGTTTGTTTGTTTGTTTGTTTGGTAATCAAGATATAAATATTAAATTTAGATTAATAAATTTAAAATGAACAATAGTCTTGTGGAGGCAAAGGGGTATAAATTCTCAAGTGTGATGTGGATTTAGAGGTTCAAAAAATAAACTATTTAAATACCAGTTCATAAGAGTATTCATTAATCAAACCTAAGGTGTTGCTGTTGAATGAGGTCATTTTAAGAGTTAAATACACCTTAAAACCCTATTCTCATTCCTTAATAGCTGTCAAGTTATTATATCTGTTAATATTAAATATCTGTTAAATATCTGTTAATGGTTAAATATCTGTTTCTTGGTCAAGAGGTTTGTGATTAGATCCTGTAGAATGACAAAATTTGTAGGTTACATTATTTCTGACCCTGTAGTGTCAAGACATCAGTCTTTAGGTTACTGACATTAAACTTGGTGGCAGTTTTTGACTTTTATATGTTTTGCCAAACCCAGTCATTATTGCTTCAGCCAGTTGGACAAAAAAAGCAGGTCTGCTTGGCTGCTCTGGCAGGCATCTCTTCCCAGCTGGTCTGTCTATAGTTGGTTTCTGCTAGATTTCCAAGAAATTAGCAATTTGGCCTTAGTGAAAGGCTTTTACAGCCTTTAATGTGTGAGAGGTGAGCCTTTTATGTGAGAGGAGGTGTTCTAACCGTCAGTAAATCACTGGTCCTTTCCCGGTGTGGGGCCTAATAAATATAATGTGGTAGATGGAACATACTTGTTCTCTGACTGCTTAATGTTCTGCTTTTATCTCCTCTGATTCCTATGGGAGATTTTTTTTAGAGAGCTGACTGACGTCCTGACAGAACTTAATGGCACAAATTACACAGTAGATATTTTGTCTCTAAGGAAGGAATACTAATAAATAAATAAATAAATAAATAAGGAAAATATCAAGTGACAAACAAAACTATCAAAAAATCCTCCGAACCAAAACCAACATTTCTCCCCACGACTTCATGTCAACAACCCCTAAAAACAATTTTTTTTTCCTTTTCATGGATATTGAGTAGATGTGGAAAGGAATTTTCATATGCATAGCTGTTCATGTAATCCCTACCTAAAGTTAAAAGTTTTAGCTTTCCTATCCTACAAATAATGGATAGAGCAAACAGAACAGTTTTTCTGACACTTTAAGACAATGATAATTCATCTCCCTCACGCTCTACTCATGTTTTTAGGAGAGATGCAAATTCCATAGCCTGTGAATAGTGCTTTCCTAAAGCCACCTTTTGGAGAATAGTTAAAAACAATTTATGAATGTTAAGGCATCTATAGATTGCAACGTGAGCATTTTTTTTAGTGTGATAAAAGGCAAGGTTTGTCGGGAGAGTTGATAGCATTTATCTGACTGCATCTTTATACTGATGGAAAAACAGCACCCTATAAGCATCCTAAGCTCATCTTCAGGGAAAAATTGTGCTCAAAAATAGGATTTGCAAAAAAAAAATTGTATGAGTAAGTCAGTGGAAATCTGGAGAAAAACTATATGTTTAAAGGAATTCAGGTGCACAGAATTTTTTTCTTTCACCACAAAAATTCACAAATATAAAATTTTTAATTTTTAGTTTTTATTACATTTAAATACCATTTTATAGCATGGTATACATCTAATATAAATACAGTAGCACACAGGTGAAAATATCTAGTAAGGCCATAGAAATGAGTCATTAAAAAAGGTGACAATTGTATTGGGTTTGAGCCTCTCACATCCTGAGGTCTAAATGAGTCTGAATCTTGACTTCAATGAAAGTTTTGTATATGCCTAAGAAGGGAGAAATTTCCCTGCTGTGTTTTTCTATATTATCATGTATTTTTTTTAACAGAAATAAAGAGCAGCCTCTGTTTGTCTTTCAAAGTACAACTTTGCCACCCAGATTTCATAGGTTTTGGCTGTGTTTTAGTGCGGTTTTAGTGTGGAACTTGGGATAGAGAAGGAAAGATTCACATATGCACAATAGAGCTAATTTTTTGGTATTAAAAAATTGCCATTCAAATGCTGGGGGTGGGGTGAGGAGGAGGGTCAGGATATGCCAGTCCAATAGTTAAGAATCTTTTTCACATAACCATATGACGCCACATCACAAGGAGTGTCATATATCCCCACATCACAAGTCTTAGAGAAATTATGGCATACACTGATAAATACTACTTGCATTGAAAGGAAGATGGCAAATGTATTGACCTTATACTGACCAACAGAAAAGTTACTTTACAGAGACTGTGGCCTGCAGATCCACTAAAACTTATTAGAGTGTTAAATCCCTGTTTTAAAATATCCTGCTTTACAGTCTGTCAAAATAAGCTGTAAAGCATTTTCACTGTATATAATTACTTCTTCTGGTCTCATTTCATATACCAGAGTTTGAAAGGCATTCAAATTTATAGTTTTGTTTAATTAAAGTGTTATAATTACACCACTAATATAGTCATTCACTCATCACGTGACTGAATTCCAAGATGCTTTACATGCACATTTCTAATAAACTTTGTTGTATGTTTTTGTAGATCTTATCTCTTTGTCTTCATGGGTATAAGAAAACGTTTATTTTTTTGTCATTTACATTCTCCTCTTGTGATCTGAGTACAGATCAGTATGTTGGACTAACTGAAGCCTTTAGAAAAGGGTATGAGTTTAGAAGAAAAATTCCTTCTTACAAAGATAAAGTTAGAATTCTATATCATATTTTGATCAGTGGATTGGGGTACAACAGAACAATAAAAAGGATGAAATTAAAGCTATTCATGACAGAATATGTATATGAGCAAAGAAAAATTATAATGTGTTTATCATATTTTCAAACAAAATTACAACTATTAGAAAGCTGAAGACATTTTCGTTTTGTTTGTGGAATATAAGAGGTTTAAGCCATAGAAGACTCCCCTTTTTTCTTTTTCCAGTGCTGGTTGTTTCCACACTTATGTCTTATTTTTCCTTTCACTTAGGCCTGTATATATCATTAGGACGAGATATCTCCTTGTTTTCCTCACTAATGGCTAGGAGATGACGAGAAGTAGGAGAGTTCATACAGTTATGAGTTTTGCTCATGTTTGAAATATGTTTGAAATACTTCCTCATTCTTTTGTAGATTTGTTCTTTGATTTTTTTGGATTGGTGTCTTTGGTGGTTTGTTGTTGTTACTGATTCCAGAAAATATATGATTGTACATATAAATAAATATTTATGTATTATCCTGAGTGCACAGGAACTTACATGCCCATGTGATTCTGAAAAACTTGAAGTAACAAAAAGAGGGCAGGTTTATGACTTACTAAAATAATAGGCTAAAGATCCTGCTGGCTTTTATTACAGTTTCTTTCATATTTGAATACTTAAAGATTATGTAGATATAATTTACATTCTTTAAATGCAACTGTGATTTAATTTCTATTCATAGCAGAATCTTATCTGATATCTTTTTTTTTTTTTAGTAATACAGATTTTGGATTATGTTTAGGAATACAACTCAGTCAAATGTTTGATTATGGATATCAGATCCACAGACAGCTCTTTGTAAATACATACTGTGTCATACAGTATCTTCAGTTTGTTTTGATTAGAACTCAGAGTGAAGAATGGCTGGTTAGCTTGACATACAGAAAAGTTATGTGAATGGTATGATGAACATAACTAGGGAATGTTTGCTTATTGTTACTCTTAAAATAAATAGAAAAAACCTATCAAAATTGACAGGCATCAGTTTTTAAATCAGTTCATTTTCTATGCCACATATAACTGAACTGTGGAACTGAAATAGCACAAGATTTCATGCAGGTCAAAAGCACAAATAAATTCAAATAATGACTAGGTAAGCCATGGAATAAAACTGACGTGAAGACTATTAATCAAAGTTTTTCTAAATAACCATGATCTCACATTGTTCAGATTGTCAGAAAATAAACCAGTGACAGTATTCATGGCATCCTTTCTTGTTCATAAATTCTTTTCTTAAACATATACTCATGGCTAGTGTTAGAAATACCATTTTCAAATTAGATTGCATTTTGATCTCACATATTGCTGAACTGTGAACTGACATGTATGAACTGCAGAGGCTTGCCCTTAAGCCTGGGGCACTGGTTAAGTTAGCAACCATCACATGTGCTTCATTTTTAATCCCATTGGAAACTTTCAGAAAGCAATGACATATTTCAGGTTGTTTGCAAGCGACTCAATGATGAAAAGAAGACAGTGTTATGAGAATAAAATCAGAAATAACATATCTAGTTCATCCACTAAATTAATAGAAAATCACTTGGGGGATTCTCTGAGCTTTGAGACAGGCAGTGGAGAAACAACTGCAGAGAGCACATTGAGTTTTTATCTTACTGAAACCCATACCTAATTAACATGCCCATCCTTCTCTGTTTGTGCCCATGTTTGCTCTGTGTAAACAGCTTGATATAGCTGCTTTCCCCTTGTGTTCAAACAAGCAAAAACCTTTGATACTATGAAGAAAATTTGTAACAGGTGAAAGACCATGTTTAACAATGTTGGGACAAAAGAGCCGTTTGCTTTAAAGTATTTGTCTTCTAATCTTCTTTAATTCCTAACAGATAATAACTGATGCTTGTCAGCAGAACTCACATATATCAATTCCTCTGAAGCCTCATGTAGCAAGAATACACTAGAAGATAAACAGTTTAGTAATTTTCATCATATCCACTAAAGAAGTGTGAGAGAAGGTATGAAATTATTGAGATTTACATAGGAACATTTGGCTTCCTTTTCATATTTACTTGAACTGCAAACAAGAAAAATTGAATTGGATTATCTCACTCTAAGGATAAACTATAATCAGAATACATATGTGCTGTGATCAAATGCAGTTAAAGTGTTTGTGGTGTAGAAAGAGAGTGTAATTTACAATGCTCTTTATAGACTTCAATTTTGGATCATTCAATTTGTGTCTTTCTATGTGCTTTGTTATCATAGCCTGTGTTTTTTTTATGTTTGTTTCCTCACACACAAAGAAGATGGAGGGTTTGAGGGCTTTTTGAGGTATTCTAAATAAGTTTTTGTCTATTCCAAAAAGTCATTTAAAAGGGAAATATTTTCTTCAGATTTAAATTTCCCTTAAGAGCCACATTTACCTTCTTTTGTATTTTCAATATAGAAAATATTCACTCAATCTTCCCCCTAATGAATACATTTATTTTTCCATTGTTCAAATAAAAAAGGCCTGATAAAACTGATTAGATGATTCATAGACAATTTAAGTTGGAAATCTCACTCTCTGTGACACCATTATGTTTGTTTTCGAAAACAGGTTTTTACCGAAGATTGTTAGAAAGAGTTTCACAGTTGTTCCTAACTGTTTAGCTGTGCCAAAAAAAGGGAGTCCAATCACACTGTCATGCATTCTGAAAGGACTTTTAAAGACTTTTCAGCCTAATTCATTGCACTAAGAAATTACTCAGAAACTCAACACAAAATCAGCTTTAAGATGGCCTTTCGTTTTAAGACACTATTTCATAGATCATTTTAAGATATCATTTCATTTTCATTTTAATACACCATTTCATAGGTCTTGCTTGGCAAAAATCAAGGAAGGGGAAGGAGAGTTTCTAAAAAAAAAAAAAAAAAAAAAAAAAAGAGAGGAAAAAACTGCCCACTTTCTTGTCAACTACTTTTGAATAACACTAAAGAAAATAATTAGGTGCAAAATGCCTGCTTTGTAAATAGTTTTCTGAGCTGCTTGTTGAAGATTTTGACATCCAACTACACTTCAAATGGACTACAGAACTGAAGCTTCTAGTATATAACAAAAATTGATTTGCAGTAATTTAGCCACAATTCATTAAGTGGCTGTGAGTGGCATTGTGACTTTATAAAATTCAGCATACTTTGAAACAAATACAAGAATACTGGTTTTAAGTCTGAAATTCTACTGTGTAGAAGTTTCCTACACACTCTTTGTTCTTACCAGTGTACAACCCGCCCCCACCCCCTAAATCCCCAAACAAACAAAAGAACAAACAACCCCCCCTGCCGAAACCCATTCAACCAACCACGTAAGCAAGCAAGAAAACCCCAACCAAACAACAGCCAAACCCAAATTGTTTTTTCCCTATTATTTATATGAAAAATATTGAAACCATTACTGAATTACAATAAAAGTGTGTATGGCCAAAACTGACAGCAAAAAACCTGCTAGTGAGAGCATCAGTCTGACAGAAACAATAAGAAATGTTTATTTAGCGTTTCTCCATCAGTAAACAAAGATACTTTCTACACAGAAATTTTGTTACTCTGTGCATGATAGCACATGATACAAGCATATGTTGTGGTCTGAAAATGAGATTGCATATTGCTGTAGTATGTAACATAAAGGGATTTCATTTTGGCATGTGGAATGTTGAACTTTTCCTTATCAACAAACTTCTGTGAAATGTTTCATAAGGTTTAACTTAAACATGTTTATTTATACAACATGCTCTATTTTCCAAAAATGATCCCTAAATTAAAAATATACCACAAATGCACCTGGGATCAGAAACCTATAGTCCAAGTGTTGTGAAGAGGAATCAACTTTTATGGAGAGAAATGAACTTATCTAGTTGCTTACTTAATTTCAAAAATAGAGCTCAGCTTTCTGACAGACTCTGAGACCAAAATAAGAGGATTCTCAGCAAGAAAGCTGCTGTTTTATTCTCCTTGTCTTTACATCTCTCTGCCATTGGCACACTGCATGCCACATCAGAAACATGAGCAGACCAGGGTTTTAGCTTTAGAATTTTTTTAGCTTTGGATTTTTTTAGCTTTTTGATGCAAGCTCAGCTGGGGAAAATGTTGCATTTCCTGCTTTGCACTAACATGAAAGCAGTTGAAGTCTTTCAAAAACAGGAGAAAAAAGAAATAAGGACTTTCTGTGTTAACTAAGATATTAACTTAAAAATGAGTTTGCTGCATGGAACTTAGAATAGAAAACATTTTTTGATGTTATCTTGATACAAAAAGCCGACCAAAAAATCGAGCTCTTTATCCTTTCACTTACCCAGTTACCCACTTCTGTCCCTTCCTACCATCTCTCTTCCCCTCATCTTTCTCTCTCTCTCTGTTTTCCTTCAGCTCCCCTTTTTGTTCCTAGAACATTCTGTTTCTCTTATGAGCTAACAAGTTTGCTGTGGCCTTGTGTCTCATTCCCTTCCAGGCTTGCAGCTGTTTTGGCAACAGAAGAAAAAATCCCCATAACAAATCAAATAAAAGCCCATTCTGTGAAGAGGAATTGAAAACAGCAGGCCTCAAAGAGGACTGCACATGAGATGCCTTGTTCTGGCTTTCAACACGACTCAAATCAGAAACACATTACCATAATCTGAAACAGCCCACTGCTAACACAAGACAGATGGTGGGTAATAACCCATGCATCATTAATAAATAAATTCCAGCATTAAAGGCTTTACAAAGTATGACAACATTATCTGGGCAAAATTACTGCCCCTTTTCCAACCCCAGCATTATTTCACTCTCTTGTGGGTCTCTTTCACTCCTTCTCTCTCCCTTTTAAAGTGATTGTTCTTTTGAAGGAAATTAAACATGGTGCAAGTTTTAATCACATGAAAGCTATCTTAGTGTATAAGTCTGAAACTCCATAAGGGAAAAATAAAATAGCTGCCAAAGTGTAATTGCTCCCATGTACTTCTATTAGATCAGCAAATGATGATTTATTACATTGCAATCCACTAGCTGTCTTTGCCCTCTCTCATATTCTACTATTTTATTTCACTACACAATTTAGGCAAGAATTTTGCATCGTGTTTTCTACTAAATTGTAGGATATATGGATCATTTCTCAACTTTCCTTCTACAAACTGTGCCATCTGTCTTCTTCCTTTACTTTCTCACTCATTTCAGAACTAATTTTGGGAAAAAATATATTTTTTACAAATGTGGGAGAGTAATCATAATACAATAAGATGGACCTACCACAACACTTTTTTGCCTGACCAACATGAATACCACTTGAAAAGGGAAGAGAGAGCAGACAGGATGAAATTTTTATAGTTTGTTTCACATTTATAATACAGAGCTTGAATCCCAGGTGTATTTTGTAAACTGTGTCTCCAGAGTTTGTTGGAGTCCATGTTTCCATGGATCCTCCACAGAGAGTGAAAAGTACAGAGATAGAATTAAAACCTTTAGAAAAATTAGAATATATAAAAGCTTTAGATACATAAAGTAGAGATCTAACCCTGAGCTTTAAGTTTTACATGCTCTAAGTCCTAGTTGCTAGTGTACAAGGACAGAACTTTAGGCCTAGTGATAGAGTACAGACATAACAAAAATAGAGTAGGGTACTGTTTATAATTTTTAGTATGAGTTTTATGTACAACAAGGTAGAACCTTATGCTAGTAAGATAGAGTTTTACGTTAATAGATATGCTATGTGCGTAGGTTTTGACGCTGATCTTCGTAGTTTTACGAACTTTAGAATTGTACCTAGATTGGTTAGTGTGTAGATAAAAAATATGAATATGCATTTTGCAATTTGGGATAAAAAGCCTCTGTGTCAGTCAGTCGGAGGGATTGATTGATTGATCAATCCGATCTATCGATCCAACCTCCACCTTCTGCAGCCTGAGGAAGGAGCCTTGCCAGGGAGCTGAATGGGATTCTAAAGGTACCATCTATTGTAGCCTGGGATCTGGGCCCTGGGGTCCCGTTCCTTCCCCCTGTGAGAGTGCAGGACCCCAGGGACCCCTCCTTGCCCCTGCGATCCCGTCCCTTCCCTTTCCCCCTGCGGTGTTTGCCCCGGGACTCTGTTCGGGGCTGCTGGGGAGTCTGCGAGGGTCCGGGACCCCAGGACCTCCTTCCTGTCTCTGCAACCAGGAACTGTGTGGGTTTGGGACCCGGGGACCCCTCCTTGTCCTTGTGGCCCTGCTTTCGGGAACTCTGCCAAGCTGGGGACCCCTCCATTGCCACTGTGATCCCTGCGGCCGGGACCCCTGTCTGGGATCTGTGATCTTGTGATCCCTTTCTGTGATTGTGACCCCACGGTTGGAAAACCCTGCTTGGGGTCAGATGGGAGGCTGATTTACCTAGAGGCTGTAATGTCAGATTTATGCTTGCTTATAGTCTTACTAGTTCTGCTTGATAGGAATTCTATGCTTTGTTTGCTGTTTCATTAGAACTCTGTGTGTTAAGATTTCTATGCTTTGGTTATTGTTTTATTTGGACTCTGCTTGTTTATGTTTATATTTGATCGTATTGTAAAGCCGCTCTTAGAACTCTCGCACCTTCAGATACATGCTTTGTAAATAAACCACTCTGCTTAGATACTAAAATGCTGTAAGACCTTATAAAGACTGTATACCCGTACAACGACCTCGGCAAGAGTTCATAGTGTTGCACTTACTACAGGCCTGCAAGTCTGTCATAAAGCCCAAAGGCAACCTGAAAGTCCATTTGTGTCCGTGTGGTGGGTTAATCTTTACACCAATGGACACCAGATGGCCACCAAACTGTTCTTATCACTTCGTCTCTTCAAAAGGACAGAGGGAGAAAACACTGTTAGAAGATCATGGATTGAGATAAGGAAAGACGATCACTTATGATTACATGGAATCACAGAATATTCTCAGCTGGAAGTGATCCACAAGGATAACCAAGATCAAATCATAAATGAATGGCCTATATGGTGATTGAACCAGCAACCTTGGTGATGTTAGCACTATGCTCCAGCTGATTGAGATAATCTCAGGGTCATGAGCAAAACAGCTTTGGCTGGGGGAAATGAATTTAATTTCTCACAAATTTACTTATTAGAGGAGGAAGGTGAGAAATAGGAAAAGCAAAAATATCTTTCCCCAGTCACTCCCTTCGCACAGGTTCACTTTCACTTCTAACTCCCCTTCCCTTCACTCCTTACTTGAGTGTCCCAGAGGGATGGGAGATTTGTGTTGGAATAAGTTCACAGCCCTTCATCTCTGTCACTTTTTTCTTCTCACTCTCTTTCTCTGCTCTAGCCCCAAGCTAGACCCATGGGAGAAAGCTCTTCACGAATTTTTCCTATGTGGGTCTTTTCCAGGAACTATGGTTCTTCAAGAACTGCTTCAGCATAAATTCTTTCCAAGGGGTGCAGGAACAGACTCCTTCCATGAGTCCCCCATGAGATCATTAATCCTGATAGCTGGTCTGAATAAAGGGGTGCACCCCTCCATGGGCTGCAACTCTGATCAGGCACCTGTCCCTGAGTGGGCTTCCCCAGGCTGCAGCTTTCCTCAGGACAGAGTTCAGGACATAGCCTGCTGTAGCAGGGACCTCCATGTGCTGCAGGAGAATTCTACTGTGGTGCCTAGAGCACCTCCTTCCCCTCCTTTTCCACTGACCTTGGTGTCTAGAGGGCTGTTTCTCTTTCTTACTCACCCTTTGCTTGCAAGTGCTGTTTCACTTCTGATATTTCATACATTCTTAAATACACTGTCACAGAGTGACTGCAAACCTCATTGAGGGGTTCGATTTGGCCAACAGTGGGACAGTCTTGGAGCCGTCTGGCAGTGGCTGTGTGTAGCCTGGGGGCAACTGCTGGTGTCGTCTCACAGAAGCATCTTTTGCAGGCCCTTCCTGCTGCCAAAACCAGCAAGCAAACTCGGTAAAATATAAAAACTACCACGACTATATGTGAACAGAATATATTTTACTCTAAACTTTATCCTGATTTCTGGATTTTTCTGTTGCTTGCTGTGACAATTCACTAATGAAAAAATGCCTATGAAGAGAGTTGAGCAAGCACCATAGTTGAGAGGAGTGGGTTGGCTAAGATTCTACCCAAGTAAATTCCAGTATGAATATTTAAATTTGGAATCTCATAAATAATGTAGATTCTCTTTATATATATTATATACAGAGAGTATCTATATATATATATAATATTCTATTTATTATATTTTAAAATTCCTGATGTAGATTGTCCTTTTACAATCAGTACAACTAGCTGTTATTTCCCATAGTAATGATTGGAATTCTTGCTGGTTTATATATTTGTTTGCTATTCTTTCACAAGACAAATTAGATAGATGCAGGTTTTTCTATATAATAAAATATCCCAAATTAATTTTATCCCCTGTTGATTGATGGAATTGTATAATTTTCTTCCAAAAGGACTTTTATGGGGTGCAAAAACATTTCTGCTTTGCACGTATACTGCAGCTATATGATGGTGAGTGTCTTTGGTCATAACTGCCTTTGTGGCTTGCTACCTTAGTTCCTACAAAGAAGACAGCATGAGTAGCTCTAATACACTACAGAAAACTTGTGTACAACACAATGATATGCTTACAAATTTTTATAGGATTTAATGAACTCAGTCTCGATTTAATGAATTTCAGTCTCGAACTGAAATTTACCAGACAATCTCATCTACAGCATACATTTCTAATGTCAGTAATAGAATCATATTTATTCCCAGGTTTAGTTTAGTTTTATTTATTTATTTTTTTCATAAAAGTTGCTTTAACAGTTAGATATAGCTATCTGAGCAGTTTTCCTTACACGGGAGTAATAAATAGAGTCTAGAAATCAGCAAGAGTAACCCTCAGATTCTAAGGGCTCTGATGAACAAGTCTCGGTCAAATATGTACTACACTGTCCACTTACTTCTTGGCCCAGTTTTCTGAGTTTATTCAGTTTTAGGGCTGCTGCTGCACTAAAGTAACCTGCAAAACCAGAGTTTTCCTAGATTTTTAATTAACTGAAAGCAATAAGAGGAATTATTTAAGATAGTAATAATATGATCTATTGAATCTATATCTATATTATAATGCATCTTATTAGAAAAATTAAAAAGTAGAAGTAGTCTTATATTCTTTTTAAAAGCTATTTGGAGAGAAGGAAGGCAGGAAGGCAGGAAAGCAGGAACACAGGCAATCAAGAAGGAAGGAAGGCTAGTTATGAGTTTTCCTTTGTCTAAAATATTGGAAAGGAGAAGACCAGAAGAAGGGAAACTGTGTGAGCAAATGAAATCAGTACATTCAGCTCGATAACTTTGAGTGGTATTTTGCACTGGAATTGAATCAAATGTAGTTTCAGTTTTAATCACTAGTAGTAGAATGACAACTAAACAACAGAAAAGAACCACAAAACTTTTCAAGAGAAAAGTTTGGATAGGCTTTTTAAGGGCTTTCATCCATATACTTGACTCTCTATTGGATTTGTACAGTCAAGCTTTGGTAGAAGGAGGCGCTGCAGGGGTGGCTTCTGTAAGAACCAGCTGGAATTTTCCTCCATGTCTGGCAGAGCCAATCACTGGCAACCTCATACACAGATGTGCCCCTGGTTAAGGCTGGGCCAGTTAGAAATTATGGTAATGCCCTTGTGATAACACCTTTAAGAAGAAGAAAAAACAATGCACACTTGGTGAGAAGATGTGAGAGGAACAGCTCTGCAGGCACCAAGGGCAGTGCAGAAGGAGGGGGCAGGAGGAGCTCCAGGCACCAGAGCTGGGATTCCCCTGCAGCCCATGGGGCAGGCAGCCCATGGTGAGGCAGCTGTGCCCCTGCAGCCCATGGAGGCCCATGGGGATGTAGAGACCCACCTTCAGCACACGGAGGACAACCACACCAGAGCAGAGGAAATGTCTGAGAGGAGGCCTGAGGGAGGAATATGGAGAGGGGACTCCACACTGCATCAGGTTGTCCTTGAAGGACTGCATCCCCTGAAAGAGTAGCCCTCTGCAGCAAACTGGGGAGCACTGTTGCCTATGGGATGGGCTCATATTGGACAAGTTCATGGAGAGCTATGTCCCATGGGAAGGCCTGGGGCTACACTGAAGCAGGGGATAGGCTCCTCTCCCTGAACAATGGCAGAAATAACATGTGATGAACTGACCATAACCCCTATTCCCTGTCTCCCTGTGCTGTTGGGGTGGAGGAGGAGGTAGAACTGGGAGAGAAGCAGGTGTTTTGAAGGTCTATTTTTACTTCTCATTATCTTGCTCTGATCTTCTTAGTAACAAATTCAATTAATATCTTTAATTCTAGTTTGTTTTGCCCATGACAGTAGTTAGTGATTGATCTCATCTGGTCATTATCTTAACTCATGAATCCTTCATTTTATTTACTCTCCCCTGTACAGCTGCAGAGAGGAGTGATAGAAAGGCTTTGGTGGGTGCCTGGCATCCAGACAGGGTCAGCCCACTATAGAGTCTTAGGAAATTCAGAAAACAGAACAGTGTTCTTTCCTAGAAATATTTATGACCCCTTAAAAAAAGGTCACTCTCCTGACCAAACCAAAACACAACAGTTCAAAACTTGAAATTCCAAATCTGTGATAGTTATATTATTACAGTAATACAGATATTAAAATATTGCTTTCAATGGAGTCACCGAAAAAATATTCACATTTATGTAAGTAAATGTTCACTAAATGTATTTAAGAGAATTTTGGTCATTTAGAATAGTTTTCAATATCTTTTAAGATATAGATGTTTTAAATGTAGTGCTGCAAGGAACTGAAATAGAAGAAAAAAAATTTCAATGTCAGCAGACATTGTATATACTAAAAATTTCTGCTAGAACTTCACAAGAGTGCCAAGAGTCCCTGAGGGTCTGACACCTCCTGTGAGAGACTACGCTAACAGCTCTTCTATCTCACAATATAGAACTTTAATACAAGAATATTTTTAGCCATAAAATCACCTGAACACTATGGTGCATTTCAGTAGGACCTTGAAAGTCTGTAGAGTTGGGTAGAGAGAAACCTGATGAGGCTCAACAAGGGCAATTTCAGTGCCAGGTCCTGCTCCTGGGGAGGAGCAGCCCCAGTGCCAGCACAGGCTGGGGCTGACCTCCTACAGAGCAGCTCTGTGGGAAAGGACCTGGGACTCCTGGTGGGTCACAAGCTGTCCATGAGCCATCAGTGCCCCTGTGGCCAGGAGGGCCAAGGGAATCCTGGGGTGCACTGGGAAGAGTGTGGCCAGCAGGTGGAGGGAGGTGACCCTTCCCCTCTACTCAGCCCTGTGAGGCCACACCTGCAGTGCTGTGTGCAGCTGTGGGCTCCTCAGCACAAGAGAGACAAGGAGCTGCTGGAGAGGGTCCAGTGGAGAGCCACAAGGATGGTCAGGGGTCTGGAGCTTCTCTCTTATGAGGAGAGACTCTGGGCACTGGGTTTGTTTGGTCTGGAGAAGAGAAGACTGAGAGGAGCTCTCATCAATACATAGCAATATCTGAAAGGTGGGTGCCAAGAGGATGGTGCCAGACTCTTTTCAGTGGTGCCCATGACAGGGCAAAGAACAATGATCCTAAAGTGAAACACAAAAATTTTCATCTCAACAGGAGAAAGAATTTCTTTACACTGAGGGTGGCAGAGCACTGGAGCAGCTGCCCAGAGAGGTTGTGGATTCTCCCTCTCTGGAGACATTCAAATCCCACCTGGACACGTTCTTGTGTAACCTGCTCCAGGTGACCCTGCCTTGGTGGGGGAGGAGGTGTTGGACTGGATCGTCTCCAGAGGGCCCTCCCAAACCCAGCTTATGTAGTTCTGTGATTCTTCCTGCTGCTTATTGTTCAGGCAACAATTATGTTATCATTGAATACCAGAGATTTTGAGACATAGGCAGGTTTGCTCAACCAACCTAAAGATCCCAAAGAATATATAGCATTATTTTAATGATGAAAAATGACAGGCTTTCTTTATAATCAATAATAAATGAGTTTCGTAAAACATTACTCCTATTTTTTTTGAAAAATAAAAACATTATTTCTGTTGCCCATTTTGGGTCATGGAATCTCCCTCTCTGGAGATATTCAAAACCCAGCTGGATATGTTCATGTGTTACCTGCTCCAGGAAATTCAGCCTTGCCATAGGGGTTGGACTGGATGATCTCCAGAGGTCCCTTCCAACCCTTACAATTCTGTGATTCCATGATTTTTGGTAGTAGCTGGGTAATGGTAACCAGGATTGTCAACATGTGTTGTTAATTTCTGGACATAAGAAGAAAATTATTTCTTTCACAAATGTGCAGGTAAATGTCAGAAATTAAATGGACTCATCTCTTAATGCTTTGCCTATATTTATGTTCATGTAAAGTAATTTTAGGTCTCTTTAAGGCAGTAATCAGCATAAAATAATCTACCATTATATTATTACCTTTAAATAATCTATCTATAAGCAATATTATAATGCAGTGGAAAAGTGATTATAACATAAATCAAGATTTGCCTAAAAGTGGTCATTTTTATAGGAAAGATTTTTTCTTTTTTCTTAGCTATTTTGGTGCTTAATGCTGTCAGCTTTACAGTGACTCAACTCAACATATCAAATGTATGTCAGGATCCTTTTTTGGATTGTATTTGCAGACTGTACTGGGCCAGCTGAGGACCCTTCACACCAGTTTGTTCCTCTTCTAATTTCAGTTACCTTTCTTGAGCAATGCAGAGGATTCAGGGGGCTACATCTCTGGGGAGAGACTAAATGAGAGTGTGAGCTGTCTATCTGTGGTGCCTAATTAACTAATGAGCATTTTCTGACATTATGCGAGAATATCTAACATTGTTCATAAGTAGAGCAATAAAGCTGTTCTTATGCATTATAAACAGCCTAGAGACGCAAGCTTTGGTTCAACAGACTGAATTTCCCTTAGTATGAGCGTCTTATTTTCTAAGACAAATACTTTCTAGCACACTTTGAAACTAGAAGTCAGTACTACTACATGTGCCAATGCTCAGAAATTTTTTAGGATGTTAGGTTATGTTTCATAGGTATGAAAGGCCAATGTCTCAAATTAAATATCTCTTCCTAGTATGAAATCCAGATTTTTTTGTATTAAATATTGGGGCACGCACACTTAAAATGTGAAACAAAAACAAATTATTTTTTTAATAGTATCAAAATGTTATCAACCAACAAAATTCCACAGAAGCAAGTGCAGTTTTCTATGAATGAGAAGAGTTATATTGTTCAGAAACAAAAATTAAGTATTTTCATTATATTTATATTATAATAATGAAATTGATTTTTTAACATTAAATTTCTATACAAAGGAGATGCATGAAGTACAGACTCAGTAAAGCTGAATAGAAACAAAAATATTAAAAAAGCAGTTTAAGATGTAATTTTAAATTTACACAAGGACTTCATAATATTAATAGCTTATGCAGTTTTTGCTGTTAAGCAACTTTTGCTTTATATTCTTATCATTGGCTCACTTTTCAGTACTTAAGTACTTACAGATGCCTGTCAGCCATTTGCTGTTTATGGAAACAAATTTTTTTTGTTGTTTTTTTTTTTAATTTCAAAAGCTGCAAATAAATTAAAGGCACAAAAGAAAGATACGGGAAAGCATAAATGCATTTGTTCAGCATACCAGCATCAGCTGGTATGCTGAACAAATGTTATTTTTAGAAGAACAACATATCTTTTGTCTTCTAAAAGTTAACTGAAATCATATGCTTACCTCAACTAATTTCAAGGAACACAAGAATAATGGAGGCTTGAGCTAAATAATATTTAAATTAATTATATATTGCAATTCAGAGGGTTTGGGGAAATTCACCTTTAAATGTTAAATGGCTAGCTGTAGCAATCTATGAACCATTAACAAAGATCTCTAGAAAGCTGTGGATGATGCTGAGGTCTTGGAAGGGCAGGGAAGGTCAGATGCAGTGCCTATCATAAAAAAAAAGGGGATAAGGAGCACCTAGGGAGCTGTAAACTGTTCAGCCTGGCTTTAATACTAGACATAAATTATAATTTATAATTACTATCACAATATTATAATACTGAAGCAAATTATTGAACAATCAGTTTGGAAGTTCTTAGAGGATAATCAGGTGACAAGGTATGGTCAGCAATAACTTGTGAAGAACAAATGTCAAACCAATTTGATTTTTTTTCTTTCTGGGTACTAGCTCTGTGGTTAAGGAACAGTCAGAAGAAATGCCGTTGCCTGTCTCTATTTAATTTTCAAATGCACCACATCTTTTATAAGCAAACTAAGCAATTATGGCTTAGATATTTCTACTTTTAGAGAGATCACAGCTGGTTAAAACCTCAAAGGGTCATTGTTTGGTTTCAAACACGATTGGGTAAAGTCTTTTCTTTATTTAGTACTTTTCTCAGTATTTTTTTTTTATTTAAGCTAAACATATGATTGATGGAGTAATAATAAATCAGTGGAAGTTTACATATGACAGTCAGGAGTGTGAGATGGCAGGCCCTTTACAGTACAGAATTAAAACTGAAATAAATTGATTTTGATAAAAGAACTAAAATAATAGAAATTAAATTCAAAAGAGGTAAGAATAATGTGCTGGTTTTAGAAAGAAAAAATTTCCATTTTAAAAGTAATTGCTTATAAAGTAATGCAGAAAGAACATAGGTATATTTTGTACCGTAGTAAAGGCTGAATGTAGATTGACCACAAGATGATGTTAAAAGACAGGTTACTGGGTATCAATTTTTGATGACAGAAGTGCTAAGATGGAAAAGGTAGTTATGCTCCTCATGTTGACAGTCATTATGTGTATCACCTGGTACCGTATACACAGTGTAGGCCACACAGACCTGATAAACATAGAGCTGATAAAATGAATAAGCTCAAGAGAAGATGGACAAACATAAGTGTTTTTTTAACAGTGTATCTCAAAAATAAGAGAAAATTCAGAGGGGTTAACCTCGTGGGAAAAAAAAATAGTGTCAGCAGGGTCATGATCTTCAAATTTGTAAAATTTTTGTTTTAAAGAGCATGACGATCATCTAAATCTACTGACACAAGGAAAAAGTAATAAACAGAGGGACTATGCCCTTGTAAGGAGTATCTTTTAATAGGAATAATTTTGGAATAGAAAAAATTATTCAGCCCTTGTCATTTTAAGGGTTTAAAAGTAGGGTGAATAACATCTACCAGCTATAAAACCAGCAAAGATAAACCACCCTTAGTTCAAGGATGGTCTAACCCCAGCACTTGTAAGGTTCTTCTGAGATGTGTCAGCCTGCAGTAGGAAAAATTATTCTAATCAGAGGTCAAAGTGGGGGCATTTCTCCTTCACTTTTGTCTCACATTTCAAAACATTGCAGCTAACTATGTCTTTTGCACATATTCCAACCACTTTCCGAATAGAAATACGCAAAGTATCTTAGAACTTTTCTGTTTTCAGCAACTTCCAGGAGTTCTTTGCTGGGTTTTCGTGCAGGTAAAATGAGAATTTCTCCCTGTATTTTTTGTTTCTGTGAAAAGACAGGAAATTTTGGTGGGTATGTTCTACAAGCAAACATATTATAAGAAAGTTTCCCAAAAAATCCAATGCACTTTCTCTGAGGTACAGGGAAGTAATACATTAACTCTAGCTCAGAGCACTGAAGTAGTGATCTAAAACTTCATAATTTCTTGAGAAGACTGAGAAGAAGGAATCACTATCTACACTCCCTCCAATCCATAGTGTCAGTCAAAAATAAAAAAAAAAAAAAGACAAAGGGAAGGGCCGTGTTAGTTGGAAGAGTTATTTACATATCTTGGTACACCTTAGGTACTTATCTAGGTACACCTTACAAAACTCTTAATGAATATTGGGATTTGTTGACCTTCCAGTTGTATTTTTATTTGCAGACATTTGGCAAAAAGTTACTTGAGTTTTCTTTAAAGTTACACCTGCCTTAAAGTAATTAGTACTCCATTTAAATGTAATTTACACAAGAGAAAATCTCAAATAATTTAATTAAGTCCATCATTTTGCCAAACAATATTTGTAGAGAAATATTGTCAACTTTTTGGCTTAAATTTCAGTTAATTTTTTCTGTACGTTTGTAAAGATTTTTTTAATCCTCTGAACACCTAAGCTTAAGTCAGACATAAAGGATTTAAGGTTAAGCAATAAAAACCCTTCAAGTTGTATTTGTACAAGAAAAGTACAACCACAGCTATAGCAAGAAGCAGAGAAAGAAAGCTTTATTTCCCCTTAGTACTGAGTTTAAGTGATCTTAGTGGCAAGTAGCCGGAAATTGCAGCTTGCTAATGAGAACAGGAATCAGAATCTTTAGGCTCTAAAATACTTTTTAAATGAATCAGCGACTATCTTTGCCATAGGATGTAGAAGATTTACAGTACAGTAAGGAAGGAAAGGAAAGAAAAGGAAGAAAATGGAAAATGAATAAGTCCTTAGGTGATACTTTGTGGATAATAAACACTTCATCCATACAAAGGATTTTGGGTTTTTTTCCAAGTGTCTGAACTGGAAAGTGCATATATAACAGGATTCTTTTCAGTATTTAGTGATACATTAATATATGCAGTTGTAGGATACATCAAGAAAAAGTTCATTACTCAACCTTTCTTACATATGTTTTCTTTATTTTTCTAGCAAGACGATGTTAAAGATACTTAGATACAACATCAAAATGTTAAACAAAATTAGGATTTCTGTTAATTTTGTACATTTTTCCCCACTTATTAACACATATTTCAGAGTCCTTGTGTATATTTAAGAACCAGATTATGTATTTAGACTAACTGATCAACCAATCAGTGTTTTTTGTAAGAAATGCTTAGTTCCTATTAAAACAACAGTCTCTCAACTGAAGACCACAGCTAGCTCTACAATGAGAGATGAAACACCCTTTATGATTCCTTGGGAAAACAGTCTAGTCCCTGTTTATTGGAAGGTATAATAAATAAGTTGTGTTCATATTTCCACACAGTGTTTGATGAATATGTGAGATGCATTAATAATGACTAATGGAAGGAATTCTTTGAATGTTTTCCATTAAAAGATAGTCCATATGAGACTGGTGGTTTGATGACAGCTTTCACCGTGTTTGTATTCTACTAGTAAGAAATGGATTTTCTCTGAAGAGTAATTCCTTGAGTTCATTTGTCTTAATCTCTCTGTACATGGATCGTAGTACATGTGTATAATATCTACTGTACTGTTCAAAATTTTGCCTGAAAGAAACACAAAATTTACCAATGGAAAGAGGAAGCCAGGAAAGGTAATCTATTTGAGCATAAACTCAGATTTGGATAGTGCTGCTTGTTGATTTGTTCCCTTAATTTTGTCATGTTTTTCAGGGGGTAACTAATCAACATTAAATTTGTGTTAGGTGATATTCAAATAAAATGCTTGTTTTCTGGAGATGTTACAATGTGAGAATACATTTAGGTACTCATAACTTTTTGTTTTAGGAGCACTTAAGAGTGTAGGAGGTTTGATTCAAAAGGGTTTTTCATTTCCTATCTTTTTGACTTTCTGCAAAAAAGATTAGAAATATGTCTTCATATTTTATTATTAATACCATTATCCAGAAAGTAAAAAAGGAGTCTTGAAGCTAAGCATGTACATCAGTCACAGTCTAGGTGATAAGGAAAATGGAGATGAAGAATGAAGAGTGAATGATTTGGATTGTTTAAGGAAAAAGAGATAAAAAACTAGCAAAAAGAAAAGTGGAGGCTCTCCTAGTATACGTGTGCTATTTATTTGTTAGTAGGAACAGAGTTTCTGAGAAATTATTTCAGTATCAGCACAAGTATGTTAATAGACTTGCTTAAAAGTGTTAGCTGGCAATACATTTCTATTTATATTTGGTGACTTTTCCAGTAATGTGAAGCACATACAAGTGGAAAGCTGGATTATTCTAAAGAAATTTACAGTCAGAAGACAGTATTAGTAAGCAGACCATAAGGAAGAAGTTAGTTTTTACAGAACACTTGGAAAAGAACTCATCTTTTTACCTCATATATTTATGGCCTTAGATACATATTTTACAAAGAGATAGTAGTATATGTCCTGTGAGCTCTGAGCTCAGGAGTATAAATAAGAGAGGAAGCATGAATGAAGACCTCCTCTGATATTTTATGGTGAAATTCTGATGGGATAAATTATTTATTTTTAAGAATATAAATGGAAATATAAAGACATCATCTCTATTAACATATTACTAACAAATAGATGCAAACATAAGGGAAAATATCTAATTAGAGTTTTAAATTACTGTTTAAATGCTATCATTACAATAAGCTGTATAATTATAGGACCATAACCAGTAGTGAAAGAGTGTAAGTCCAATGAAAGAAAAGATGTCCTTATTTACAAGTTTTTAGGGAAGTCTGTTGGTCATGCATAGTCCAAGTGCCACAGGAGTGTTTCAGGGATAGACTCTAGATATAAATAAAGAACATTTCCAGATCCAGCGGAATTAAGGGGAAAAAATGGAAAACTTGGAAAAAATGCTTTTTAAAATGACTCTAGATTTCACTCAGGATCGAACTTTGTCTGCAAATGCTAATAATGTGTCTTTTGTATATTGTCAAAATTGAAAGAGCAGCTGGGTAAAATACCTCGTCTTTGTAGTATATATTGAGGAATTAAGGAGTACAGGGCTGAAATAATTTACTGCTGCTTTTTCAACTTTCTTAACTGATCTGGATAGTTATATTTTGACTTCAAATAAAACTCTTGGCCTTTACCTTTTGTTAGACACTGGAAGGTTTTCCTCATCTGTCAGCTTCTTCATTTAATAAAAGAGTATCCCAGTGCTGAAGAGTCTGGCTATCCTCCCACACTTTTGGTGGGCTCTGCCTCTCACTTTCTGTTTCTAATTTCCTCTCCAATACAGCACAAACCTGATTAGCATTGTTATAAACTACAAAGTCTAACCTCCTAAATAACTAAATTATTGCTGTTTTCCCTCCTTTTAATTTTTCCTTTGAACAAAGTTTTCTAAAATTGTACTGAGTATAATTCAGGGATAGAAATGTCACTCTGGTGTATATAATCAATCTACTACTGAACATGTGATCTCACTCTTTTATATTTAGATATGAGAAAAATCAGGGCAACCATGAAAAAATGTTCATTTCTGTTGATTACCTTATTATTTGATTCAAAATATTTCTTTCCATGTATTATACCTGTTGCAAATATCAAACACTTAGAACTTTTTGAAAGTGTGGACTTCTTTAGACCCTTTAAAACTTTATAAGAGAAACTATTTATTTAACAATAACTGTATAGGATATAGAAAGTTTCTTTTTGAAATCCTCTCCTTACCATCCACAGATAGACAGTTTAATGGGGTGATCTATTCAGACACAAAAGCTGATGCTAAGTAAGTTCACAGAAAATGAAAAAGGAGGTTGAGAATAATTATTTCCATTATCATAACTCTTACTCAAAAATTCTCTGGAATTCTGTATATTATTTATTATTCTAATATTTGCATGGGACATAACTATACTGTAAAGCATTTAATTGTGAGGCAGAAAAAGTGTGTAGCAAGAAGGGGTGTTCAATTTGCTGACAATAAAATAATATTGAAAAATTATGATATTGAAAATTAAGACTGCTATCATGTTCCTAGTGCAGCTTTCTACAGATCTGTGTTGCTACTTGGGGTTTTATACAGTATATACTACTGAAGGGCAACTGCTTATGGGTCACTTCAAGAAATTATGAATTTTCATGTTCACAAGTGTGAAAAGAATGTCAGTATAAAATCCCAAAGTTCTGTTCAGATACCTGTTTTCTAATGTGAAATGATTAATTAGGTTTTCTTGAGGAGAAAATTGTATGTTTGTACATACAATTTGTATGTAAAATTGTATGTTCTCTTGAGGAGAAAATTGAAGTGCACTGGGTTTCATCTGAAAATAAATGAACTTTTTTTTAAGATATTTTAAAGATATTAAAGAGAGAGCTCTAATACCTGTGCTTGTGACTTAAAGGCTTGTTTTCTGGATGTTAGTGAATGTATGAGATTTGACTTAAATAAAAATGTGACATCTGATAGATATTATATAATTCATTCTTTCTGTGCTTCTAACCAACCATTCCTTAAGTTAAGTTTCCTTAGTGTAAGTTTCCTTACACTGAAACCTGTGAGTTTCTTCTCTTTAGTAATTATGTGGATCACTGACATGCCAGTCTATCATGCTTCAATGTCTTGGTCAAATGCAGATTAAATTTGAGTCTTTCCCTGGCTTCTAGGAAATCACCCACAGCAATTTAATTAACATTTTAGGTTGTGTTTGAATTTCTCACAATTGTTCTATTTACTTGACCAGTGAATTGCACAATAACTGCTCTGAAAATCCCAATACTGAGTATTTGAAATACACACCTTAATTCACATAACAGTAGCTTTTTTATCTTAATGTGCAATATTACAGAGTCACAATGCACTTAGAATTGTAGAGTGTGTCAATTTAGCAGTGACATTTAACAACCAAGTAAAACCCAACTTCACACACATAGCTACTGAAACTATAAATTTGTTGTTACAACCTGAAAAATTCTACCAGATTTCTTCTGTGACAACATTAGACTAATTATTTTCAGAACTATGCATTTATGAACTAATAATTACCATTGTATTTAAATAAATAGGAATGCAGTACACTATCTTTTTTTCTCTTGCCCATCTTCTTGTTTTAGAAGTGGAAAATTAAACTAAAAGTAAAACAATTTAATAAAGTTTATTTCTGTATGAAAAAACCCAAACACATTATCTGAGATGACAGTCAACTGCATTACTTTATATCTTGTTTGAACCCAGGAAACAAAGATTTGGAGAGCCGTAGCTAAAGCTTTTATGACCTTAGCACATTAACTCTGTTTCTGTACTATGAGTTTAACTTTTATGTAAAGAATGTGAATAACAGCAAGAACATATCTGAAAGACCAGATGGGCAATAAAGTTTTTTCTAAATTTGGTGGCCACCTGTGGGCTGAACAGGAATGTTTTATAATGTTTTCCTCTCATTGAATAAAAAATAAATCCCAAGCTACAATCCCTAGTGCTGTAAGTAATAATACAATGTCTTTGATCTTTGCTATTAGGCTAGCACATGATTATCAAGTGACAGAATCTGGCCTTTTGCTAGCATATTAATAAGACTTCATTTTCCATGCTCTTTCTTTAATGTCTTAAATACATGATAGCAAAGCTAAAGAACAGAAGAAGGTTTGCATATATTTTGAACAAAGACAGGACATAATTTGTGATTTAATTTAAGTACGAAATGGGAATAAGAGATATAGTTCATTTAAGTCACTTAAACTAGAGTTGAATATTATCTTGAACATATGAGTGAAATTCAAGTAGATACGTGTCTTTTCATATATAAGGGGACATTTAAAATGTAAAAAACTATATGTAAAATCATATAGTACAATTATTCACTATATATGGTGCAGTCAGACACTGGTTTTTTGCTTAAGGTGAAGCTACTCATTTGCAGAACCAAATATGGGTTTGTGGCTCCAGAAAAACCTGGTTTGTGTTCTGCTTCATTGAGCAGTGCTATAAGTTCTATGTTACTGAGTATTTATAGTCTAGATTGCTAACAAAAAAGAGCGAGTATGGAAATAATGGTAAATAGATGACAATCAGTATGCTATCCATATCCACATATCTGATTATTTTATCACTGAAGGAGTCAGGTTGGGCAGATCTATTTTACCCCTAGCTAATCTATGCTGACTATCCTAATTTTTCTTCTTCTCCCTTGCCTGCTACAAAATGTGACTTTCTTGGAGTTGAAAGTGAAGCCCACAGTTCCACTTCTTTCTTATTTATTTTTTTCCTTAAGTTTTGAAGATGGATGTAAAATTTGTCTTTCTTCAGTTGGCAAAGGCTTTCTTCAGTCTCCATGAAATTTCAAATCTAACACAAAATAACCTAGAGGGGACATTGGCCTGCTACCTCATCCCTCCTTATACTGCCCATCAGATCCCAGAGACTCAGGGAGGATGATGTCTTGCAAGCAATTTTGACTTGGCCCTCACTCTTGTCTGGTATCTCTCTTCCTCCTTGAGTGCTGTCACTAAACTGCAAGACCTGTCACAGCTTTTCAGTAAGGACTGAGGCAAAGAAGGCAGTGAATACGTCAATGTTCTCTCTTCACTGTCACTAAATCAACAGCCTTCATTTGGCAACATTGACATTTTACCTTTGTTTAGCTTTTTGCTACCCACATAGCAATGGAGACTCTTATGTCTATGAAAGTCCTCCAACCTCAGCTGAGTTTGACTTTCGTGAAGACATCTGTCTGTCTCTGAAGTTTTTAAGTCTTTGGTAACCTTTCCCTATTTTACCCCTTTATGCTGTCTTTTCTCCATTGGAGCTATGCTGGGAGTTTCCCACTTAGCCAAAACAACTTTGATTTTCTGAGTATTGGGATAAACTGTTCTGATTTGTCATTCAGAACTTTTTTCAGGAACTGGAATACCATCTTCAAGTTTCTGAAGAAGCCAGAATCTGTTCTTGTGAACCTCAGGTTCTGTGTGCTCCTTTCTCATTCCTTTCAGGAGCTTGAAGACCATTACCTCATGATCTCTGTAGCTGAGGTTACCATTGATTACCACATGTCCATCCTGTGCCTCCTCACTAACAAACAGTAGATCCAGCTGTGTGTCACCCCTCACAGTTTAGCCCATCCAGTTTTCTTTATTGGGAACTTTCCTCTAAAACTCTCCAGAAGTTTTGGTTACTTATGTTCTGCCAAGTTGTCCTTCAGGGAGGTATCCTCTGCTACAGACACCTTCTCAGACAGTTTAAAGAAGACTTTGTCCACTTCCTCACCTGAACTGGGTGGTCTCTAACTCATTCCCACTATGATGTTAGCTTCATCAGTCTAACCCTTTTGTCAAAAAAACCCCAAATATTTTATATTTCTTGGAATAAATGCGTTAAAACAATAATATTTCATTATGATCCTTTTCTTATTATTAGTGGATGACAACAGTTGCACAATCAAGGAACACATGAATGTGGTAGGTGCAAAAAATTACAATACATATATAAAGTTACAAGAAAGGTAACCCATGATATTTGTCTCTTGATTTTTGATTAGTTTGGATTAGAGACACAGAAAGCTGTATCTGTAGCCAGTTGTGTAAGCGGTAGCACAAAACAACCTATCAGGCGGGAAACCTGATGTCTGGATAAATATCAGTCTTGATTTTGCAACCACTGAACTTGGGTTCAAGGCATGTGTAAATGCCTCTTGTTTGGTAACATCTCACAGTAATTTTAAAGAGTGCAAGTGACTTCACAGTGTACCAGTCTGTGTGACTATTTACCTAAGGAATATTTGTTTCTGGTGGGTACTCTCTAACGTGCTAAGCAGTCCCGCTCATGTTACTCACATGGTTTTAATTGACATACAGGAAAGTGAAGATATTTTAATTTTCACTTAGCAATTTTCCTGTGAATGGTAACTTCTACTTTTCAAT
Source organism: Prinia subflava (assembly GCF_021018805.1). Classification (NCBI taxonomy): domain Eukaryota; kingdom Metazoa; phylum Chordata; class Aves; order Passeriformes; family Cisticolidae; genus Prinia; species Prinia subflava. The sequence goes on along the minus strand of NC_086283.1, from coordinate 48,515,367 downwards.
TTCTGTGAAAGTTTTGAAGCTTAATTTTTAGAAAAGTTTTCAGTTTTGAAGTTAATACTGTATGTGGTAGGAAAAAAACTGAAATTACACTGATTGTTCCTCAAATATAACTTTATCTCAGAATAAAAATGTTTTGTTCAGTGTGGGCTTTTTCCTCTTCCGGTGATTAACTCAAAAAAGAAGAACCCAAAGATACATTTCCAACACTAGTAATTATAAAGTATGCTTGTTCTTATCCAGCTATGAATATTATCACAGTAATATCCTTTTTTTAAATGGCTTCATGCATGTAAAAATTGTTCTATATATGAAAAAAAGCACATCGCTTAATAGTATGAATTTAATTAATTCCTCCTATAGTGAAAGCAAGAATTTGACAGCCCCCCTCTTTCTAGCTATGAAATATTCAGTAAATTTAAATCACTCTAAATATTCAAAATGCATAAAATGTGCGGGAAGTAAGAAAATAGAGTGCTAGCTGTACAAAGACCAATAGAGGTAGGTTTGCTGTAATTGACCCGTAGATGTCCTATTCCTCAAAAGCAGGTAACTAGAACAGACCAAAATTAATATAACTCAGAGAAAGACAGATCTGTTCTAACTGTAGAAATTATCTCATTCAGACTTTATTGTGTCAACTTGTGACCATAACAGAAGACAGAACTATAAGAGGGAAAAGAAAATTTTAACAGAATTTCTGTGAGCAATAGATCTTTTCATAGATTCCCAGACAAGTGGGGGAAATTACCTTTACTCAGATAGACCCTTTACTAGGAATAAAATGGCTGGGTTGAAGGCTCATTGTGTTTTGCATCTGCCATCTAATAAAATTTTGTATCCCTCAGGGTTTTCATATGACCAAGATTCATCACTTCTCATCATTTTCAATACTGAATCCCTGGACACCCAAGCAAGAACTCACAGTGTGACCTAAGTTCAACTGATAAATTCCCTGAGGAATGAGGAGGGTGTTTTGTTTTAGTCAATCAATTTAAAACTCACTTATACTTTAAAGAGCATGGGGGGGAGGGTTTAGGCTTAACTAGTTTTATTACAGAAGCCATCCTGAGCATTCTGAGAAATACTTTGACTGTTAATAATCAGGGGAACAAAATCAGGTCAATGGGAAATTGAATAATATAATAGAATATCCAATGAAGTCTTATGGGATAGAAGCTCTATAATGATAACTTCAGTTCTTTTGCATATTCTTTCAGCATTTTTCTACATAAAATAAAATAAAATAAAATAAAATAAAATAAAATAAAATAAAATAAAATAAAATAAAAAATAGTAATGAATTCTCAACCAAACCCAAACTTTTAGCCTTAACTAATACAATAGAACTTTCCAGAATGAACTTCAAGGTGCTACATGAGCAAATCATGTTATTTTTAAAATTAACCCCAGTGAAGAAGACAAATGCTAATATCCATGCTCTCTCATGCCTCATTGTACATTTTCAACACCCAGAACATATCCTATGAACTTAGCAGCAATTAGCTGAGGAAGCAATTAGGATAGTTTTCATTCTTTTTCTTTAGAGATAAAAATGAGAATTCTCAATAATACCTTGCATCCACTAAATGGGAGATTTTTGCTCTGTAGAAAACATGGAAGAACTCTCTTTTAGAAACAGTAATTTAAAACTTGCTTTGAGAAAAAAACAGTATGAAGTGAGGAAACCAGTCAAAAATATTTCCTATAAGACTGTTCATGAAGTGACCAATTTTAACCCTAGTATGTGCTAGAGCCCTGTGAGTGACTGAATCTTGTGTTCTAATGCTACACTGAAAAATAAAGCAGCACAGACAGGGAAAGAAGAACAAACAACAAAATAACATAAATAAAACTGTTTCAAAGAAGCATAAAACTGAAGTTGATCCTTCTCTCTAGAAATTTCATAAAACACAAAATTATGCCTCTGAGTAAAAGGGCTTATGTCAGGAGAACCTACTTCAGTGATATTTCAGTATGTGAGAGTATAGGGTTAGGCCTTCTATTTAAAAGCCAAGATAAAAATGATTTTGAAACATCTTACTGCTCACTAGTTGACTCATTTAATTAAACACTAAGGCTGTGTTTAATTTGCCCTCAGTGGAGCCACATTTACTATCTCTGAAAACCTCCCTGCCTTCCATATGCTTTGACATAACTTCAGGAACATTTGTTCCACATCTTGTCAGGCATTGAGGTGAGGCTGCCTGGTTGATAGTTCCTAGGCTCCTCCTTCTAATTGTCTTTTTAAAACTGGGTGCTGTGTTTCCATTTTTCCAGTCACCAAGAATGCCACCTGACTGCCATGACTTTTCAAATATGGTGGTGAGTGGCTTGTCAACTGCCTCAGCCAATTCCCTCAGGACTACAGGATGCATCTCACCAGGTCCCACAGACCTATGATTATTCAGGGTCCTCAGGGGGTCATGAAGCTGTTGTTCTTTTATTATGGGAAGGATTTGATGTCCAGGGACGTGTGAAGACTGAATACTGAAGCAAAAACCAACATGACCACTGCAACCCAAGCTGAAAAAAACCCTGACTTTTCTGGGTAATTCATGTATATTGGGAAGCAACAGATCCAGTAAGGATTTGCTTCTAACTGGGCTTCCACCTGCATTATGAACCTATCTTCAATGTACCCCAAGGGTTTTTGGGTCTGTTTACAGCTTGCTGTTCTATTTTGTCAGCAGAAAACTGCCCAGACTGGGTACAGCCTGTGAGCATGATGCTTCCTGTAGTTGAACTTCCCTGACAGGCTACACTTGATTGTGGTAAACACAAACCATAAGGTTTCATTTACTGTCTTGGCCTCTTATTTTCATCCATAAACTCCAAATCTGTTCCACACTGTTTTCCAAAGACAGCTTGGTGGAATCAATCAATATTTTTTACAACTGGAACCACTCTTGTCCCCTCCTCCTTCTTTGAGTGCCTGTGTTTTGATCTGCTCATAAGCCATGAGTTGCAGTGTTCCAGTTGTATGTTTCATCCCATGAAGTTTAACTGATTACAGCTAGGTAATAGCTTTCTAACTTTACAGATATTTCCAACTATGGCAAAATCTTTCTCCTTGGATGAAGTTGCTCATTATAGCCTAAATGTAGTATTAACACACCTTTCCATGCCAAAGGCACCAGACTCCAAGGTACAACTCCCCTTACTGGGCATGCACTCTGTATTTTTGACTGTATCTTTAAAAGCAAAGTGAGACAATTTTACACCAATTGGTAACAGAGGTATGTATAACTAGAGTTACTCAATTTTCACCTAAACATAGAGGAGAAGGAAAAAAAGAAGTCAAGAATGGGGGAAAAGTTAGGTGAGATTCCACTTTAACAACTGGGATCAGTCAATGGGCTGAATCTTCCCCATAGGGATACCATGTTAGTTAATAACCATACCCATGCATGGTGAATATTTTTGGGAGGATTTGAACTTGTCTGTGTATTGTCTATGTATTGTCTATGTTCTTGCAGTCAGATACTATCAACTGCAATCATTAAACATTAACTTGCCACAATTTTATATTAATAAAGTGTGTAATTCCAGAAACCCTTGGTGCGAGTCCTTCAAGGGTACTAGGCAGAGGGTGACATAGTCACATAAAGAGGAATAAACTGGGAAGTTTATTAAACTGGGAAGACCTGGTGAGGGGTCTCCCTTGTGCTGTTGTAGTTCCCTGACTAAGTCAGCCAAAACATCCTCCAATCCAGCAGCACTGCTCCTTAAAAGACTCCCATAACTGGAGACTGACAGACTGGTCAGGCAGCAGGGTTTTGGATTTCCTGGGATGCTGACAGAAAATCAAATACTAAGGGCCAAGGAAATCTCCCAGCATTAAGGGTCAAGGATATTTCCCTTTTCATGTGAGAAGGGCCTTACCTTGTCTGGATGTTCTTTTAAAGTTTGCTAGGTACTTTAGTCTTACTGTTCTAAAGCTTGCAAATGTTGAACCTCCTGAGAATTTTGTTGTTTTTCTCTAGGCACTACCCTGAGTAAATCAAACTACCATCCCCTAAACCCACTGAGTTGGCCCAGGCATTAGACCTTGTACGTGCATTATGACTTGAGCAGCTGCCCTGTCCATCCTTCCCTGCAGGAGCCACTCCAGTCCGAGTGTTGACAGAAGTGCTCCAGCTGGGTTGTACAATATCTCAGCTGTGTCTCAGACAGGAATGTGGGGTAGGCAGCAAGAGGCAGTGCCCATCCTGTTTCTGCATCCACCAATCTACGCACGAACAACCCTCCTGAGTCTCCCTCACTGTTTTAAAAGAATTAATCCTTATATTTTAGTGGTAGTTAATGTTACTTAGAGATATTATTTTGGATCAAAATATCTTCTTGTTGTAAAGGAATACTCTGAAATTTTCTGTAGCAAAATAAAATAAATATTTAAATACCTAAAGTTCATACAGAAATATGTTCCAGAAAATTACAATAGGAAAATTTTGGAAGAACACATTCTAGAAAGATCTCCGTGTACAAGAAGGACACTGAAAAATGCTAAATTACCATCTCAGCAGTACCATATCACAGAATCACAGGATGGTTAGCTTGGAAGGGACTTCCAAGATCATCTGGTCTGATAACCTTGCACAAGAAGGGCCATTTACAGGCTGTTGCTGAGGACCCTGTCCATGCAGATCAATGTGTTTGTATCCTCTACAGTCAGGAAAAAAAAGAGAAACCCAAATATTCACAGTTTTTATCCCATAGTTAGTAAATTATGTTGTTTATAAATATAAACAATATAAAAATATATAAATTTATAAATATTAATATATATAAATTTATATATAAATTTTATAAAAAATATTTTATAAAAATTTATAAAATTTATAAATTTTATAAAAAATATGTAAATTTATATTTGTATGCAAGCAAAAAAATAGCATTTACCTTAAAAAACACACAGTGAACTTGGGCTTTTAAAATATTAAGTACTTCTATAAATAGAAGAATTTATTATACTTGCTATTTTATATTTGGTAAATTTTTCTTATGTTAAATATGGTATTTAATTTATTGATAATATAAAATATATTTATATTATATACATAATATAATATAGATACTATTTAATTGATTCAGCTTCCCAGTGTTGATCATTGTGATTTGTCTAAAGTTTTTTCATATTTAGAATTTTTATATAATTATTTTTTTCAGATCTCAATCTATAATTACTTCTGTCTGTTCCACATGCAGACTGCTTAAGTAACATTTTTGTACAGTTATCAAAAGAGAACTCAAGTTAAACTTATCCTATGATTATAACTGAAATCCTTGATTATTGCTTACCACAAAATTATTATATTTATAAATCAGCTGTTTTTGTTTCAGTGTTCTGATAGGCAAAATTAATTGCCTGGAAGTAGCTTTAGAATTCTAGACTTTGTTTTAGTCTTTGAAACAGTCATTGCTTCTATCCAATTTGTGATGCTCAACCAAAAATGGACCTGAGTCCTTGTGAGCATATAAATCTCAGGAGACACATAGAAAATGCAATTATACAGTAAATTATGCTGCAAAGAGAAATTCCTCTTAATGCTTGCATTTAAAAATAATTTGAAGTTTCCTCCACTTCAGATATGTTATGCAAAATCTTAGTAATTTGAATTTTTGCACTGGTTACTAATTCTCTCAAAAAGTGTTTACAACATTTGAAAACCATATTAATTATTAAAATTGTCTTCCTTATTGATTTTTTTTTTGATGAGGTGCAGATATTTTTCAGCCACTACTGAGAATGACTTTATACCTCTGTCCAGTAAAAAATTTTCAAAAATCATGGCAAGCAAGGGCATGGAAGGCTAAATCATATGTGATGGTTAAATCTGTCAAATCATATCTGCTTAAATGTTTCCTTTAAAATGGCCATAACAACTCTGGTTAAAGTATACCACATAAACTGTGTAAACCTCAATTTCCTTGGAAAAAGGTAAACTTACAGACATACTATATTTTTCTCCTGGCCTGCTTGGGCTTCACAGTGCAAAAAAAAGGAGGTTGCAATTCTGCAGCACACTGCCCAGGCTCATTAGCTCTAACAGCAGGGCTAATTAACTCAAATGCAGAACCACACAGCTATGGATGTTCTGCTTTTGGATTTAGCATTGACCTTAGTATTTGCAGGGTTTATTAGTTTAAAAATGCCTAAGTGAAAGCTTCATGGAAATGTAAGTGAACTGATAAGGAAAGAAAAGATTCTGCAGTTGCAAAATTTATACTTTTTCATTCAGTAATACATCTGTTGTTATTTAGTGTGCTCATAGAGTATTATATAGCACAGTACATTCATATTAGAGATTTGATTTTATCTGTAAGGCTTGAATTACAAAAGGTAATCAGTTGTTATCATTTACTATTTTGTGAGGTACATTACTATTCAAGGTATTTCATTAGTACTTTTTAAAAAGTGAAAATACCCATTAATCTGTTTGTCCAAATAAGGGTGGAAGGAGAATATTTGTTCCTGTTTTATCTAAGAAAACAGGGGTTTTTATCTTTAGCTGGTATGTTTATAAATATATATATTCACACATAAGTAAAACCTCTGTAAGTGTTCAAGACCAGGCTGGATGGGGATTTGAACAAGCTGGTCCAGTAGAAGGTGAATCTGTCCATGTCAAGGAGGTGGAAACTAGGTTATCTCTCATATCCCTTCCAGCCCAAACCATTCTATGATTCTATGAAAATTCACGAGTGCATCTCCAGGAAAAACTTACTTAAATGCAAACTCATTCATATTGTATTCATATTGTAACTTTTTTTTTTCCAAGGCATTTTCAAGAAAAAACTTATTCTGAATTGCCGATATTCACATTATTTTGTTTATGTAATCCGTCATAACAGTCACAGAGTGCAATTGTAAGTCATCACATAATAAAATAACAAAATGCCATCTGTAGTAAGCTCCAGAAATTTGTAGCTGGTAGGATGCATCATAATTTCTAGTGCAATGTCTCGGTAGATGGGGGCAGATATCATCCACATACCTGCAAGCCAGATATCCCTGTATTTCTGCCAGCAGCACTTGCTATTCAAGCTCAGCACATACTCATAATTTTTGTGCTTACTGCTTAACTCAAGCTGTACTGATGGTCTCTCACCTTCCCTTTCTCAACCTCTGCACTTTTCCTCCTTGTCAGGTCTTGATTTATTTAATCTACTTGGTTAAAATTCTATCAATGGATCTGAAAACTTCATTTACTTGTTACAATTTTTTGCCATTGTCTGCACTTCCAAATGATCATTGAATGATCTGTGTGATCATTCTATTTTCATAGTCATGCCTAAAAATATCTGAAGTTGTTCTTGATTAGAGTTTCCAATGAATTCTTACTTATGCCTAAACACTTGTGAGCTTTTAGTGGTTTTCTAGAAGAGTGTAGAACAGTCAGGAAATACATTCAGAGTATTATATATCTGAAATGCAAGGATCCTTTGATAACTCTGGAAATACAGAAAAGATTAATAAATCTGCAGAATGGATAAAATGCTTACATTAGAAGACAGAACTTCATCTGCCTAAAATTCCTTTTGCTAATATGATTTACACTATCAGTGATCCCTAATTTCTCTTTTTCTGCTCAGCAAATATCTATAATTTAAGTTAAGAATTCATCCTCAAATGTATGAATTTAACCATTTCACTTGTAAAATGCAACCCATACAACTCTTCTGAAACTGTATTTCATACTTATAAAACTGGCAATATTAACAATTTATGAAAAAGTACATTTATTTTTAGATGTCTATTGAAAAATTACTATTTTACTTCCTCTCCCCCTCTCCCTACCTTATTCAAAACAATTTTCAGTAATTCAAGTGGAAAATTCCTGATCTGAGTATATAGAGGAAATATTTTTTTTTCATTGTACATAAATAAAAAAAACTGGAATCCTTGAGTAGAAATGAAGCATAGGAAGCTCATTACAGAAAAGTCAGAAGAAAATGGAAAAAAAACCCAAACCCAAAACAACAACAATAACAAAAACAAAACCTGGAATCACCACCCCTCCCCCCCCCCCAAAAAAAAAAAAAAAAAAATCCCAAACCAACAAGCAACAACAACAACAAAACTACCAAAACTTAGGATAGAAGATGCAAATCAGTACAGTTCAGCTTTACAGCAAACAGCCTATGCAGTGATAAAAAACTTGGTCCTACACAAGAACTGCTATTGACTTTGATGTTTTTTGGGGTTTTTTTTCCTATTTGTAAACTCACTATACAAAGAGTAAAAAAATCTTTCCTATATTCCTGAAAACAAAGCAAGTAGGTCTGCCTCTTGTTTTGTACCTGGGGAACTAAGGAATGAATGAGAGAATATCTACCTGTCACAGAACATAGTAGCAGATTAATTCCTAGGTACTATCATGGCAGGGAATTAACTTGACCCCTGAAAACAGGAACCACATACGTGTGCTGATACAACACTTGTGCTTCTCCTTGAGAAGGGCCAGGCCATGATGCAACAATGTGGCTAATTGATGTATGTTACTGCTTCTGAATTAGTTGAAGGATAGCTATAGTGTCAAAAAATATTCTATTGATTTGGTTTTAAAACTACTTCCTGGCAATTGAATGAGCACTCACCACTTTTTATGTTAAAATGTCATGGGTTAACCTTGGCTGAGCCACCAGGTTCCCATCAGACCACTCTATCACCTCACTTCTTCAAAAGGACAGGGAGAGAAAATTAAATTAAAATATAATGTCAATTAAAATATAATTAAAATATAATTAAATATATAATATATAATTATATATATAATATATAATATTATATAATTAAAATATAATGAATTAAAATATAAGGAGATCACTTAATAATATTATTGTGGGCAAAATATGTTTCATTTGGAGAAATTAATCTATTACACATCAATTGGAATAGAGAAGCACGGTGAGAAATAAGAATAAAATTAGAAATGCCTTCCCCTCACCCCTTCTCCCTGTGCTCAACTCAATCTTAACTCTCCCTAGTCCCAAGTCATAGAGGAGGATGGGAAAGTGGTAATTGATCTCTTCCCTTCCTTTTTCCTCACACTTTTTCACTGCTTTGGTGTAGGGTCCCACCCTTGGGACACTGTCTTTCATCAGATTCAAAAGGAGTCCTTGCTGCTGGTTCTACAGAAAACCTGCACCTGTATGTGCTTCTCTCCAAGGGGTGCAGGTCCACTTGGGTGCCTGCTCCTGCGTGGGCACTTTACCGGCTGCAGGTCCCTGCAGGGCCTTTCTGCCTGCTCCACCATGGGGTTCTCCTTCATTTACAGGTTGATAGTGATATCTGCTTCAATGTGGACCTCAGGGGCTGCAGGGGCACAGCTCTCTCACCGTGGTCTGCACAACGGCCTGTAAGGAAACCTGAGAATTCAACACCTGAAGAGTCTCCTCCCTCTCTTTGTCTCCTGACCTTGGTCTCTGCCGGACTGCTTCTTTCATGTTTTCATCCCTAACTTACAGCTGCAGCTCTGTATTTTTTATTGTTAAATATTTTATCACAGAGATGCTGCTGATGTCATTGGTTCAGCTTTAGCCCATGGTGGATCCCGACTGCAGCTGGCTGGAACTGCCTCTCTCTGAGATGTGAGCAGTTTTGGGTGTCTTCTTATAGAAGCCCTCTTACAGCCACCCCCACTAGCAAAAATCTTACCAAATAGTTCCAATACTAGGAAAAAAAATTGATAATTTCTTACTCAGTGTCTCCTTTATGTTGACGATCTCCTTTACGTCTTCCAGAACATTTCCATCTGCTGACTTTTTTCCAAGAAAAAAGGTTCCTGGCTATTTAGTTTCTCATTGTATGGAGACTATTTCTCATTTGAAGAGTTTTCACTATTTTCTGTGTTGTCCTAGTTCTGCTGCTTTCTGGTTTAGATGAAATTATCTCAACCATATGTTGTAGTTTAAATGTTAATTTGTACAGTAGCAGAGTGATAGTAATTTTTAATTTAGTCTCAATTCTTTGTTGCTTCCTATTAAGTTGTATGGCATTTTAGATGTTGTTATAGCTTGAATGGACCATTGAGGAAACTGTTTACTATTACTCTTTCCTGGCAAGTAAGAACATATAATTGTCTGTTTAAGCCATTTTTTCCACCCTGTAAATTACTTTATATATATTGGCACAGGCTGTATCTTGACAAATAATTTCAATATCTGCTTTCAACATTGTAAGACCTTTCTGGAACTCTTCATGGTCAATTTTCATTTGGGTTATATTATTTATCAGCAAATTTCATAACTTATCACAGACCTTTCCTACATTAGTTCTGAATACAACAAATTTAGCTGAGATGGAGGTAATTTCCTCACAGCACCCCTCACAGTGCTTTGCGTTGGTGGCTAGAAAGGTTGGTCATGCAGCACTGTTTTGGCTACTGCTGAACAACACTGGCACAGCATCAGCCACGTCTCCTCCAACATTTTCCCCTATCAGCAGGTTAGGGGTAGGCAAGGTCTTAGGGAAGGACACACATAAGGACAGCTGACTCAGATTAACCAAAGGGATAACATACCTTTTTCAGATATAAAAGCTAAGAAAAGGAGGAGGAAAGGAAGACATTTACTATTTACAACACTTACTTTCCACATGCTGGAGCCCTGCTTCCAAGAAAGTGGCCAGATACCACTTGCTAATACAAGAATAAAACATTTGGGATTTTTTTCCTTAGCATGTCCAAATGCAACTTTTTCTTTTGATTTAGTAAGCTGCCTTGTCTCAACCTACAAGTTGTTTTCTGTGTTATTTTGTCTTCTCTGTTCAGCTGAGGAAAGCGGTGCTAGAGTGGCCAAAGTCAACCCATCACACTCTTGCAAGTTCCTGCAAGTACCATTCTCCTACTGTAATAATCTAGGCAATCAAATTCTTTACTACACCAAGCAATTGTACTGTTACTTTTCTCACTGCAGAGGTTGTAAATAAAGAGATGTAGTCCTCTAACTTTCAGATTCTTTGCTAAAAATGATGTCACGCTTTATTTTCTGTTCTTTTGGTACAGACATTAATGAGGGAAGTGGGTTCCACAGGACAGTAATTTAGGATTTTAATTCCTCCGGAACACTTAAAGGAAAATACTATCACATTGTTGCAATTCGTTACTGTTACAAGTATATTTTAAGCTCTGTTATACTGACATTTTAGAACTAACCTATCCCTTGTCTTCTGTGAAGAACAGATTAGCTGGGAAACTTCTGGAGAACAGTTTTATAGCCGATACTGAGACACACACATAAATCTGATTTATCTTTTCTGCTACAGATCAATACTCTTTAGTATTCTGTCTACATCTTAATCATGTATTTGTGTTATGGATGTGGCAGGTTTTTGAAAATAACTGGGTTTTTTTTTGTTTTGTTTTTTGGTGTTTTTGTTTTGTTTTGTTTTGGATTTTTTTGGGTTTTTTTGGTTGTTTTGTTTTGTTTTAGTGTTTATTTTAGTGGGCTTTTTTTTGGGTTTTGTTTTGTTTTGTGGTTTTTTTGTGGTTTTTTGGGTTTTTTTGTGGGGTTTTTTTGTTTGGTTTTTTTTTTTTTTAGTTTTGTTTTGTTTTGTGGTTTTGTTTTGTTTGTTTTTTTTTTAGTTTTCATGTTTTCAGCAAGCTGATGATCAGAATAATTTTCCGCTTTTCTGGTGGTGATTTAACATTTTTTTTCTACCAAGCTGTACATTCTTGTCTTTTCTTTGTTGTGAACTAGCTTCTTTTTCTTAAAGGGTGCCTCTGCATTCGGTAGTCTCCTTTTCCCCACTGCTTAACTTGCGCCAACCTTTCTACATGGTCCACTTAAAGACTTTATTGATCTCTTTGGAGTTCAGTCAAACTTTTCATACACATGGGGAAATTACTAACAAAACTTGAGAAAAGGATGATGGAGAGAGAATTCAAAATTGGGTTTAAAAGTTACTGAAAGGATATAGCTCACGAGGGAAAGAGTGTACATGGTAGTTCCTCAAGAATTAGCCTTAAGACTTACAGCATTGCATATTTTAACAACAAGAAGAAAGGGAACAAAGCTATCTTATACAGAGAGTTGAAAGATTTATCTGCATGTAAACTCATAGCTAGTCATATCATGACAACAACTCTTCACTATTTACATTGCGCTGCTCCCTATTTAGGTATTTAGTGTTCACTGAGCAGGGAATAATCTGTCTTACAATAAAGTAATCTTACTGTGAGAAAGCAATCATGGTGATTAATCATATGGAAATTATCACAGAGAAAAATTTTATAAAATATCTATAATAATATTAATTCTTAGCTCATTGTACAGTAACTTCGCTGGGTAAACAAATGTCAAGATTATTGTTTATTTAGACTTGTGTTATAGCTGAGGCTGAGGTACTGTTACAGTTTCAGGTATTAACAGCTAGCCTATAGTATACTTAACCTAAGACAAATCGTTAGTTCTTAAATTGTCCTGATACTACTGGGCTCAATGTTAGACCTGCATAGCAGCTGTAACACACTAGAGTCCTACCACTGGGGCACAAAGCTCTGCTTATACAGAGTGATCCAGAGAACCAAAAAAACATCTCTACTCTGAGTTGCCTCCTGAGTAGCTTCTCTCTGCACTGGCTTTCGATAGTCTCTTTTCTGTGAGGGCTAAGGAGAAGCAGAGCTTCATCTCCTCCTCTATTGCCATGGAGCATATATATCTCATACATAAACATTTGCTCTCTGAAGTCCAAAACTCATACCAAAGCATTGGCTTTTGTCTAAGCATTTTGATTGAGGGACAAGACACCAAGCTATAGAAAACCCCCCTTACTTCATAAATCATAAAAAATTTTCCAGTCACCACAGAAGAATCATATCAACATCAGCAGCCAGTTACCCACTGCAACTCATTTTTGGTTTACATAAGGATAAGGCCTACAAATTATTTCTGCCTCAGTCATCTTTGGTTCCCAAGCTATAAAAGCATAATGCAAATACTTACCATTAGGGAGGTGAAGCTATTGATCATTCTGAGACTTTCACATGTTACAAAGTTAGTGGCCATTTAGACGTTTAAATGGAAAAGAGAAAGATGGAATGTCATGCACCACACACATTGTATTTTGTATAAAATGACAGAGGTAAACCCGATTTAATGCATGCAATCATTGTTACACTGTTACACTGCTAGCACTTTAGATGGCTGTGTATGTGCACCTAAATAGATACCTTCACAGAAACTTTGAGCCTTATAATATCAAGGCAGTCCTTGAGGCTTCCTATATCATAGTAAAGTAAGAATGTGTACCTTCTTACAAAAAAAAATTCCAGGGATTTACATTTCCATAAAAAATTATATATTAGCATTTTCATTTTAATTTTTATGACTGTGATAGTAATAGGGTCAGAACAGGACCCTCTGCCTGTGTCATCCATAGTAATTGTAAAACACAAAAGTGGGAAAACCTGTTTCAGAAACAGATGTTTCTAACTATACAAAACACTGTATATGTTCTTTTGTAGCAATTAAAGCCTCATGTAAATTATTTTGTAGCAATTAAAGCCTCATGGAAAAATTATTTAGGTTATAGTAAATGTGCTTTTATGCCTGTTTTAGGCTGATTTAACTGGTATATTTTTAGCTTCATAGAATTTCAAATGTACGAAGCTTTGATGCTGAAGATCAACTGTGTAGAGGAAAAACTAAAGCTCTTTGTAAACTCTTTATATCAGTTAGGTCATCTGTTTTTCTTTTCTGTTCAAACATCTGGATTTGTAGAACAGCTGGCCAGTATTGCAAATGAAAGTTCAACAGTAAAACAACAGCCCTTCCAAGTTAGCAGCATTAGAGGAAGGAATGCATCAGGGTGATCCACACCATCAAATTGATTTATTAGTACAGATGGTAAAAAGGACTAGCCAAAGCCCTGAATTCAACTTGATTGTTTATTTATGTCACTGCTAGACCCTCAGCTATTTCAGGAAACCAACTAAAGAATGTATGCCAAAAATTTTTAATAACATCTCTGAAGATAAACTTCAAGGACAGTCATAAAAATAGTGAGCAAAAATCCAAAGTAATAAAAAAATGAACATATCATAATAAGGTGTTCCAACAAATGTCCCTAGAAATGTTACTAAATTTTTGTGAGGGTTTTTTTGTTGGTTTTTGGTTGGGGTTTTTTTGTTGTGTTTGTTTTTTTTGGTTTTTTACTATTGATACTGTCTCTGGGTTTTTTCCACGATATCCAGTATCTAGAACTAAACATTCAGGATCCTGCAATGAAAATGTTGAATATCATTTTACCATAATCTAAGGATGTTCCACACTTCCTGTATATACAGAAATAGCTCTAATGACTTCAATAGGAGTACATTCAAATGTTTACAATGTAATCATGGCCCTAAAAATCCTTTTATAGGGAGTTGCCACAAATTTAATTAAAAAAAAAATTGCAAAGGAAGCCAATTACAAAGTATTTCCATGTCCTGAAAAAAACTACATACCAAAAGGTACATACCAGAAGTATGAACTATTTGGTTGTTAACCCAACAGTTGTTTATTCATAAATTTTTAAATGATACAAAGCACTTTATAACATTTTTTAGTTTTACTCAGTTTAATGTTTCTTTATTGTTCACAGATATATCAATTTATCTTATTGATATTTTTATTCTACTTAAGTAAGAATAAAGACTAATTTAACTTAGTTGCCTAGTGTGATTTCTGATTTATTGCTGAATGTGTATATTTAAACATAATTTGCTTTTCCATTTTAAATTTCAGTGACTAATAAATTTTGATGTAATCATTTGATTCATCATTCATCTACTAAAAAGCTTATTTTATATCTTAAATATTTTCAATACTGCATAAATCAAGTCTCCAGCAAGGCTTCTGAACATGTATTTAGCTTTAATAAGTGTATAACTTACAGGAAGTTCCCATAGGTCCTGTTGATTGTATCCTACATACCATGTTTGATTACTTGATAAATCAGAACCTAGTTAAATCCTAGGCTTCTGAACAGATATGGCAAACTCAAATGATGATATTTAGCCATTTCTTCGTGCTGAAAGTTAATTGTCAAAATGGGCAACAGAAATAATGTTTTTATTTTTCAAAAAAAAATAGGAGTAATGTTTTACGAAACTCATTTATTATTGATTATAAAGAAAGCCTGTCATTTTTCATCATTAAAATAATGCTATATATTCTTTGGGATCTTTAGGCTGGTTAGGCACACCTGCCTATGTCTCAAAATCTCTGGTATTCAATGATAACATAATTGTTGCCTGAACAATAAGCAGCAGGAAGAATCACAGAACTACATAAGCTGGGTTTGGGAGGGCCCTCTGGAGATGATCCAGTCCAACACCTCCTCCCCCACCAAGGCAGGGTCACCTGGAGCAGGTTACACAGGAACGTGTCCAGGTGGGATTTGAATGTCTCCAGAGAGGGAGAATCCACAACCTCTCTGGGCAGCTGCTCCAGTGCTCTGCCACCCTCAGTGTAAAGAAATTCTTTCTCCTGTTGAGATGAAAATTTTTGTGTTTCACTTTAGGATCATTGTTCTTTGCCCTGTCATGGGCACCACTGAAAAGAGTCTGGCACCATCCTCTTGGCACCCACCTTTCAGATATTGCTATGTATTGATGAG
The DNA here is from genome assembly GCF_021018805.1 of Prinia subflava. NCBI lineage: Eukaryota > Metazoa > Chordata > Aves > Passeriformes > Cisticolidae > Prinia > Prinia subflava. The sequence continues at coordinate 48,499,763 of NC_086283.1, read as the reverse complement.
AGCTCCTCTCAGTCTTCCCTTCTCCAGACCAAACAAACCCAGTGCCCAGAGTCCCTCCTCATAAGAGAGAAGCTCCAGACCCCTGACCATCCTTGTGGCTCTCCACTGGACCCTCTCCAGCAGCTCCTTGTCTCTCTTGTGCTGAGGAGCCCACAGCTGCACACAGCACTGCAGGTGTGGCCTCACAGGGCTGAGTAGAGGGGAAGGGTCACCTCCCTCCACCTGCTGGCCACACTCTTCCCAGTGCACCCCAGGATTCCCTTGGCCCTCCTGGCCACAGGGGCTCTGATGGCTCATGGACAGCTTGTGACCCACCAGGAGTCCCAGGTCCTTTCCCACAGAGCTGCTCTGTAGGAGGTCAGCCCCAGCCTGTGCTGGCACTGGGGCTGCTCCTCCCCAGGAGCAGGACCTGGCACTGAAATTGCCCTTGTTGAGCCTCATCAGGTTTCTCTCTACCCAACTCTACAGCTTACTGAGGTCAATGGCAACCCAGTCTTGAAGTCTGTATTTCAGTCTCAGCTAAATTCACCCCATTACTACACAGAAAGAGAAACATACTATAATGTCTTCCTGCTTTATGTCAACATGTAACATAATGGGGGGAAAGTCACTCAGTTCTTCTCCTCTTCCTCCCCAAAGAAGACTACAGTTACTAGATTTTTCCACCTTGCAAGGCTCATTTGCTTTTCAGATAGGCCACGTATGAGGCTCTGTATAATGAACACCAAGACTGCACACAGAATCACCTTTTCAGCTAAGTCCCTGATGCTGCAGGAGAAAATGTCAAGTCAAAATATTTAGCCAAACAGTAGTACCCAAAATAGAATTATGTATTGGCTTGAGCACTGTGGTGTGATACCCATTCATTCTCTTCTGGTTACCTCCTGTTATCAGAGATAACATCAGAGACTGCAGCATAGGTGACATATGTTGACATCCTTCCCACATACTGAATTTTTACATTTAAAAAGGTGGTCAGACAAAGGAACCAAGTTTTGAAAAGTGGTTTGATTTGACTGTGATACGAAGAAGAAGAAGGTTCATGTATAGCTGTTATATGGTTTGTTGAGCGTTCCCTTCCTTTTACCTTAAAATAGAAGGTTTCAATATTTTCTCTGTGCAATCCTGTTCTTATTGGGAGATGAGGGAAAGGAAAAAGGGTTCAATTTAGCATTAAAAATATAGATGTTAGTTATCCTCTCTCTGGATTGCCCTCTTTGGCCTTTTTGGAATTTTCTAGGATTCTGAGGCTGGAAAAATCTGCATTTTGGTCACAGGGTTGGTAAAGATACCTAGTATCTGCCTTCACTAAAATCACTTGATTTTGCTTTCATTAGAAAAATGAAAAAAAAAAAAAAAAACAAACCAACCAAAAAACCAAAAAAACCCCCAAACCAAATAATAAACCCACCAAACATTAAAACTGTGGTAATTGATGTAAAAAATGTGGCTATTTCCAGGGATATATATAGTATTGCAAATGAGAAAGGGCAGGAAAACCATTTATTGCAGGATATTGAGGCAGCAAGCAGTGTGAACTGTTTCTTTCTTGAAAAAGCCATCAGAATACATCTAATCCCAGAGATACTTCCTCACATACATCTCTTGCTTTGTATTCTCTATGCACTGTTGAACCATGCACATGCATTCATTAGAAATTAATGAAAAATATAATTCTATGTTTGAAGTAATAAATAAAGGACAGTTTACTTTCAGCTAACTTAAGTAAATTGAAAGGGCAAGTTTAGTTCCTGTAAGTAGTCTGACAAAAAGAATGTACCCCTAGGTTAAAAGTGAAAAAGGTGAAAATCCTACATTTTGTCTAATTGCATGCTTTGTTTCAAAATTCTGGATTTATGTTCCTGTTTTGGTACCCCAAATAAACATATAGTTAACAAAAAGCATTAAATTAAGTGCATTCTAAGAGTCAAATATACCTGAAGAGTCAAAAATTCAATAGGATATCTTTAGGTTTTTTTGACATTCTGAGAGACATCAAAAGCAGACAGGGAGAACAATATTGCCTCAACATATTCAGTTTTCTTCTGTGTCTGATTTACTTCAAAACCAAGAATTACCCAATAATAGTGGCGAGGAGAACCTTCACGATTTACCAGCAAAGATGATCAGATATGGTGACTGGGAAAATACTGAATATACTCTTTTGTTAGTGATATCCTTATCAATATGTTTCTTTATATCTAATACAAAAAAAAAAATTTCTTCTACTACCATTTAGTTAAAAGAATTTTCTTGTATAAAACAGTTAATTTTACAGGTAATATTTGACCACATTTTCTCATTAGGAGAAGGGACTGTAGATAATTACTGCAGGAAAATTATCTGACAATTTCAGCCAAACAGGTAAATTTAAAAAAAAGAAAAAGGTAAATGTGAATTTTTATGTGCCATAAGATTCTTTTTATTGAAAATTCTTGAGACATAGCTATGTTAATAGAATCAATTGTCCTGTTGTAAATACTTTAGAAAAAAAATTATGCTTCCCCATGTGGAGAGGTATAAATATCTAAATGTATTGAGGCTCCAATCCTGTTCTCTCATTCCACAGATGTAATGAAACAAACAAAAGAAACAAATTAGGACCCAGAAATGGGCACAGCATTCCAGATGTGGCCTCACTACAGAGGCCAGCAGGATCACCTCCCCCAACCTGCTGACAATGCTCCTCCTAATGCACCCCAGGATGCCACTGGCCTTCTTGGACACCAGGGCACACTGCAGGCTCATGGATGGCTTCTGGTCCCAGCCCCTTCTCCACAGAGCTGCTTCTCGGCAGGTCAGCTCCCATGGTGTGTATATGTATATGGTGTATACTTCTGTAAAAATATATACATATATTTTGTAAAGAATCTGTCTACTTTTCTGTGGACAATCATAAGCATTCTTGTTTCATTATACCTTTGTGATGAATGAGACTTCTCATTTCTTTTGTCAATTTCTTTAATCAATGGTAATTGGGGTAATATTTTGCCCTTTTCTTTTTCTTTTGTTTTCACCACTTTCACACCAATGCTGTTCCTTTACTTAACCACAAGAGATCACCCATTCTGAATTCTGGAAACCTGTAACTACACCTTTTTTTTTTTTCCTTGGTTTCCCTTTGTCTTTGATATGACTACTTCTTGCCTGAACTACTTTCTGCATTATTATCCCAAGTTATATTTCTGTCTTTTGCACATCACTTTTTCAAATGAAGGTGTATACCTCTTTCTCCACACTTAAATTAATTCAGAACTCTGAAGTAATGCGTAGCCATTTTGTTTGGCTCAGTCCTTGAACATGACAGTATTATCTAGCCTTTTTTTTTTTTATTGTTGTTCCCTTATCTCTGCTCCTCTGTCGATGATATTATTTGCATGGTTTTTGCTAGAGAGCTAGAAGCTGAGAATGTGGAAACTGAATTTCTGTAATGTTGCTGTACTTTTTCCATGGCATCTACCAGTGGTTATCCTTCTGGATGATCCATCATAAAGGATGGTTTAAGTCCAGTTTGAAACAAATACTCAAGGAAATCCACAACAAACAAAAATTTCCTTGGAAAATCAGGGGAAATAGCATCTGTTTTTAAATTAACTACATGCCTAGCTGGATGTAGATTCTAGTCAAGTATTGTTGTTCTCACCCTTGTATTTTGTCTCCTTTTCAAACAAGGCTTTGAAAAACTGAAAACAATATGTTCAAAAGCAGTCAGAGAAAGTCTTCATGTGTAAATACAAAAGTAAAAACTAACGTCTATTCTATAAATTATCCCATATATCTCCTATCATGTCTTTGAAATATTTGGTGTAATATGGCTTCCTTAAAGACAGGACTTGAAAGGAAATTTTAGCTTTATTTCTGGTTTATCTTCTGCTAAATATTTATCCCTTTTTTGTTTGGTTGGTTAGTTGGTTGGTTGGTGTTGGCTTTTGTTTGGATTTTTTTGTTGTTGTTTTTTCTTCTTTTTATAGTTTGTTTGAGGTGTTTTTTTCTAAATAAGTTGTGCCGAAGTGCATACACACATACACCTAAAACCTTTGGAATTTAGTGCATCACAGTAGCTTTACATATATGGTTTTATGCTGGATATCTAGCATACATATCCTAGATATCAGTATCATCTTTGAAGATCACTGACCACTAACCTTTACATCCTGAGAAAATAACCACCCGAGTGAGAACGACCTATGTAGAACACCTTGCCCAAAGGTCCAGGTTTTTATCAACATTTAATGATCAAGCATCTCTCTCCAGAGGAGTAAATATGTGTTTTCATCTATGGTGGCAATGACAACCAGGTTGACACAAATCCTGAGATGGTCTCTAGTGCAAGTTAGGGCAGGCAACTGACTAAAACAATCAAGGAGAACTCTTGAGAGAGTAAACATCAAGTTCTTAGTGACTTCATGCATTTGCATCTCAATCGTAACACATCTGTTTCAGCTCTTCTTTTTCTCTTTTATCCTGAATGCAGACTTATTTAGGTAACATGAAAAAATCCTAAGGAAAAGGCAAAAAGTGTAAAAGAAAAAGGAAATTGCCTTGAACAGAGATATATCTAATTTAAGGGAATGTGACCAATTTTAGGCTAGCCAAACCTGGTACGATGCATTGACGAGACCATGACAGCAGCTGAAATGTTGTGTGCAAAGACAGAACTTGCTCTTGGATTTAATTTCCCACCTCCCTCTAGGAATGCCAAAGATGCAAGAGTCTGACATTGTTCAGGTAAAGAGAATGACTGTCTAAGAGTAAGAGAGTGAGTTTGTGTCCCTCTGAGACAGAACAGAGAGGCATATCTCCTAGGGAATCAACATTTTCTGCAGTAACCACATAACGTAGTAATATCCTGATATCCCACAGTAAATTCTTTCTTCTGTTTTCATTATTTGTAAAGGAGGAAAATGAATGGAAAATAACTATAATAAGTGATTGACATTTAGATTACAGAAGTGCTCAGCTGTTAGAAAACACTAACATTGCCTAACTCAGGTCTTTGTGACCTTGTTTTTCTGTATGTTCCATGCACGTCTAAGTCTTTGTTTACAAAATTTATGTTCTATTAAGCTCTAAGAGGCAACCACATATGTAAGATCTGTTGTGATTTGAACATTTGGCCTTTGACACCTCTTTTACATTTTTAAATATGTTTTAATTATGAAGCTATGTATGCACTAAAAAGTCTGGAGATTTTTGGTCTTTCAGGAAAAAGTGCAGGATTGCAAAGGATTACGGCTAAGGGATTATATGAATAGCTTTGGTTAAACCTGTATAAATTGCTCACTGACTTTTAAACAGCAATTTTTGTCCTGTGTGCAGTAGGTCCATTCTGACCCTGATGTATACTGTCTTTGAAATGGAAATCTTCAGTTGTTAGCTCTAGACAGCTTTAAAGGCTTGACTGCCCACTCTGAATTCCTTTGAAATGTTTAATTTGAATCATAAACTATCCCTGCAAAGAGTCTCATCATTTTGTTAGAAGTCATGTCTCTTTTGAAATGGGTTTCTGTCTACAGACTTGTTCATTGTGGTGCTTTGGTGTGGGGAATTTCTTGAAACTTTAAACATTATTATCTGATAAAACTTAGTACTTAGTACGTAGGGATTTGGTAACATTAAAATAATTTTAGTTCTGCAATAATGCCCATTACTTTAAAAAGGAGTGTCTCTCTAGATTGTTTTGTCTACAGATATATTCTTCTTGAAATTACTGCCAAATCACGGAATCACACAGAATGGTCAAGGTTGGAAGGGACGTTTGGAAGCAACTTTGTCCAGCTCCTTGCTAAATCAGGGATAGGCTAGAAAAAATAATATTCACATATTTGACAAGCTAAAGAGTGAGTTATTTAGCTAGGTAGTTAGTTTCTATGAAATAGCACAACAGATTAAAAACAGATTAAGTATAATGTAGAAAAAAAAAAACAACAAAACAAGATGGTTTTTCTTCTGGATGTGGGAAAGCTACATTATAATCCAGTGAAACACTGAGCTGGTACACATCCTTCACATGTATCCAGAGACTGACTTAAAACACCCAAACAACAAAGGGTATTGACAAATTTTTGAATATATATTTTGGATTTCTAGCTCTCTCAGTTAGGCTCCTTCTCAATTGGAGCCTGCATAAAGGCTGTTAGAGACAGAATATTAGAATGCCTTTTTTGTTATTATTTTACCTTTTAAAAATGATTTTTCCTAGAATGGCAGATTGTTATTATAATAATTAAATAAATAAAATTTAAAATAGTTATTAGGATTATATTAAAGAGTTTGCACTATAGCATTTTGTTCTCTTGTAAAGGGCCAGTCACTTAAATCTAAAATATTTAGGAAAAGCGTAATAATTAAATTCTAATAAGTCTACTGACTTGCTTATCAGGTTTAGACACAGGGTACTAACGATTTTAAGATACATGACTATTTGATCTGCTGATCTGCCTTATTCCAGATATTTCAAGAGTTTCACAGAAAATTCTGAGAACCTGGCACCACACCACTTCGTAGAAAGAATACTGCTTACTTCACCAGGCAATGATTAGGTATAGGATATGAAAGAAAGAAAAAGTGTTCCTGCAGTTTATGGGTTCTCTGACACAATTTCATTACTATGGACAAGTTGTGTAGCTCCTTACTACAAACCCTAGCTTTAAAAAGTTCATGTTGAGGCCACCATGCCAAATGTACCTGATTTACAGCCATGCTTATTAAAATCTGTAATAAAAATTCCATACAAGAAAAAATATATGAAGTTATTGTAAAGGGAATATTTGTTACCTTGGTAACAAATAAAATCTGTATTACTATTGTGTATTTTATTTTCATTGAAGAATTGAATTTTTTTCAATTATTGTGTGGGATGGGAAAGTAGTAAACAAGGTTGTAAATCTCTGGAATTTGTTTCATGGTAATAGTACATTAAGCAGGCAACTGGTATTCTCCATGCATTGAAGTAGAACTACTATGACTCACTACTTTATAATTATGTGAGGATTATTAACACAACAGGAGAAGTAAATTGGCTACTCAGCACGAGTATCACTCTGTGTCTTAGCTAATTGCATATACCTTAGGTTAGCTGAGCCAGGCAGATCTCCCTTTATGCTTGGAACCGAGAGACATACATAAAAATGGTAATAATTTACAAGGTAAAGTTGATGTTGAAAATTATAAAGGTTCTCAGAAGATTGTTTAATTTATTTGATATTTTAAATATATTTTTGAGTGATTGCTTATTTGTTTAAAAAGCATCATAGCAAATAAAATTTGAAAAAAGCAAAAACAAAACCGAGAACAAAATCAAAAATCCAAACCAAAACCAAAACCAGTCAAAAAACAACCAAACAAACCCACCAAAACACCCTGTGGGATTGCATTTTATGGAAATGGTTTGTTCTAGCTCACCCCTGGAAAATGTATGGTTTATCTCAAGTCTGTACCCTCCCTGCAGTATCGTGTATCTGTAACCTCATTGGCTGGAGAATGTTACCGCGCCCCTTTGAACCTCTGTGATAAGAATGCTAAGGCAGAAGGCTCTGCCCTCTTTGCCCCTCTCCCCCTGGAGGCCTCCAGACACTCCCTTTCCCCTCTCCCCCTTTCCCCCTCTCCCCTTCCCTTTCCCCACTCCTGCAGGACCATGCTCCCTGCCTGGAGTGGGACTCTGAATAAACCCTCATCCCATCAGCACCCCACCGGCGTCTGAGTCTCTTTGCCTGCCAGCACGGGAACAACCACGACCCCAAGGACCCGGGGGTCTCCTGGGGACCCTCCCCGGGAGCCCCCCGAAAATTTAAACTACAACAACACCCCAAAATAAAACATAGCACTCTGTGGGATCTAATTGAAATTTTAGGTCTTATGTATCACAAGTGTATCATAGGTGTGATAACTTATGTACCATAGGTGGCAAATAAATTTGTCAAGTTGAATGAATATGCAAACCAGTACTGAAATATTAATATACCTATATCTCTTCTGACTTGGTGCTAGAATCTTACATAGTCACAATGAAATGAGAGCTTTCAAACCAACTACATTTTTACAGCATGTGCATGTGTATAATAAATAAATCAAATTAAATATTAAATAAATTAAGTAAATTAAATATTAAGTAAACATTAAATAAATATTAAAATGTGTTCTGGTAATAATATTTATATTGTTTGCTGTAGTTTTAGGGAAATAATGTTAAGGTGAAAAACATTTCATAAATTAGAAACATGTAAGTGACAGCATGAATATTTAAAGAAACATGCTGCCAAATGTTGTAAACTCCTTCTCTGATCCTGGAAACACCAATATGTAAAAAAATCCGTTTGTTGAGTAGTCTTCGAAATAGCTTCCAGGAATAATGTTCACATGTGCATAAGAATATGTTCTAATGACCATCTATGTAGTGATTTGCCTAACGGAAAGAGAAGTTGTCCTGCTCGTCTTAATTACTTCATATACAAATGATCAACTTCAGGATCAACTTGGCAGTGAAAGTATAGATCTTATAAGATTAATTAATATTGATATTATGATAGAAATAATTTTTCTGGCACATAATTTTGTCTAAATCCTGAAAAGAGCTCAATTGAAGGGCTACATATATAAAAGAATCTTTTAGGGTCAAGCGTCTTTAATCTAACTATCAGTTCTAATCACAAATGGAAATAGTTGTAATGTTCCTTGACTAACTAAATTTAGTATAATAAACATATCATGAAAAGTAAATAAAAGCATATATTTTGTGTACATGCACTGGGTACATTTTCACTTTTATCCTTGTTTTTAGTAGTAAAAAATAAAATCTCAAACAACCTGTTTGTAAAACTTCATCAGGTCTATATACACAGCCAAATCCAGAGCATTTCCATCCACAGCATCAAAGAAGACAGGAAAATATCACAAATGCATAGTAATGTTATGATTTTTACCAAAATAATTATTTCATTTACTCTCTTTTCATGCAGTTTCTTTCTCCATTATTTGGTTCCTAAAGGTATTGAATTGAAACACCTAATATTATATATGAAAATAGAAAAATATAATTTTATTCAAGATAACTGTCATATGTGAGGAATAAAATACATTTGTCAAAGCCTGTTTTGAGGTTAGCTGTGCTAGTTTTGTGTAGGATTTAGTTGACTTTTCTCAGAGCAGGCCACATGGCGCTGTGTTCTGTATTTGCTGTTTACTTAGAGGTACTTTAATCACAGCAGAGAGGAGCTCACCCCTCATCAAGGCCTTTTCTGCTCCTTATGATGCCCTGCTGGTACATGGGCTGGAATTACACAAGAAGTTGGGAGAGAACACAGCTGAGACAGGCAATTAGTGTTTGGGTTCACCATGGCCATTCCATTTTACTGCCAAGCACATTTATATGCTTGGCAGTAAAACCTGAGGGAAAGGAGTAACGGGGGTATTTGGGATGGCATTTGTCTCCCAAGTAACCATTAGGCGTGATGGAGACCTGCCTTCCTGGAGATGGCCGAATACCTGCTGGGACAGAAAGTAAGGATTGGTGCCTGGAAACGCTTGGTGTGTGTGTGAGGGGCAGGGACAGGTCAGGCCGTGCACTGGTGAGGCGAGGCCCTGCCCGCACAGCCCAGCCCCGAGCCTGTGTCCCTGTGTCCCTGTGTCCCCGTGTCCCTGTGTCCCCCGTCCCTGTGTTCCTGTGTCCCTGTGTCCCCGTGTCCCTGTGTCCCCCGTCCCTGTGTTCCTGTGTCCCTGTGTCCCCGTATCCCCGTGTTCCCGTGTCCCGTGTCCCGTGTCCCTGTGTCCCTGTATCCTCCGTGTCCCATGTCCCCATCTCCCCCTGTCCCATGTCCCCATGTCCCGTGTCCCCATGTCCTGTATCCCCATGTCCCCATGTCCCTGTACCCCTGTGTCCCTGTATCCCCGTGTCCCTGTGTCCCTCTATCCCCATGTCCCTGTATCCTCCGTGTCCCTGTGTCCCGTGTCCCTGTATCCCCGTGTCCCCATGTCCCTGTGTCCCTGTATCCCCATGTCCCCGTGTCCCCGTGTCCCTGTATCCTCCGTGTCCCTGTATCCCCGTGTCCCTGTGTCCCTGTGTCCCTGTATCCCCATGTCCCCGTGTCCCCGTGTCCCTGTATCCTCCGTGTCCCTGTGTCCCCGTGTCCCCGATTGTCCGCAGTCCCTGCCCCGCCGCAGGCCGTGCTCCACACCCACCCCTGCAGCCCCAGCCCGGCCTTGCAGTGACCAAATGACCAAAGGTCCCACCAGGGGAAGGGCCCGGGAAGGCCAAAGGGTATTTGAACCACAAACTGCAGCCAGCAAACGTCCTGACACTGCCTCCTCTTGGGAAATCTACCGGCTGAACACCACTGGAACCGGAACTGGCACTTACATTTGTTCTTTTCTACATCTCTTCTTTCTCCCTTTATTCTTTTTCTAATTACCCCTTGTCAAATTTTTTGAGTAACTTAAAATCAGGTGGCCTTAGAGTTTGCAAAGTTGAATGGGCTAAGTTGGCGCTTTGAGAAGTGTTGTATGTTGACTGAATGCTGCTCTACACTTTTGCCTATGTTTTCCAATTTTCCAAAGTTGCCGATTAAAAAGGTTTATGTTCTTTTGACCTCTTGAGAACATTTTGTCACTGTTTCTCCTGTGCATCTAATAGTATCTGGACAACTGTAAGCCCTTCTAAAGTCTCATTGAGCAAGTATTTTGTGGCCTTATAACTGCCTGCCCATGGGAAGTGGTGAAGTAATTCCTTGCTTTTCTTTGCATGTATGCACATCTTTTTATTTACCCACTAAGCTGTTTAACCTACAATGTTACTTAGATCTGTTTGCTCTTTAGCACAATTTTACTACATTATGACTGAATTTCTTAGATAATTTCTTTGAATCTGCTGATTTAAACTCTTTCGGTGCTCATATTATTCAGAATAAATTAAATATCTCAGTGGTTTATTAGCAAGTATTTCTCCAAAGTTTGATAGCTTAATCCTGGATAATAACAGATTGTTGCCACAAAGGATTTGGTTGCTGCATTTTTGGTGCTCTGGACATAAAATGGGTTTTTTTGCAGTTCAGTCATGGCCATGTTCACTTTATTTTCTTTACACCTTGAACCATTCAGGCACATATCTTTGTCTTTTTTTTCTTTTTTTTTTTTTTTTAAGACTTTCTGTCATGCTGGATATCATCATTCAACAGGAGGGAAATATGCTTATGTATTTAATTTTTTTTTTACGCTTATGTAGGTTCACCCAAAACCAAATTTCAACTGTATGAAGAGCTTTGGGCACTTGTAGGTTTATTATTAAGAAAAAAAGGTCATAAAAAAAGAAAAAAAAAATCTCAAAGGTAAATTTCTTAAATAGGTATATATTATAGATTAAAAATTCTACATTTTTACTAAAGAAAATGTGTATATTATTACTTATAGAAATATATTTTTTCTTACTAAAAATATCCCTCATGTGAGAGAGGTAAGGCAACTATCAAAAGACAACCACAATACCTATAAAACATCCTGTTTTCCTTCTATAATTAAAATTGAATTCAGATTGAAAAATAATAAGAAAAAAGAAGTGATTCCCCTATGTAACTAATACATGTAATGAGCATTTAGGATGTATGGGTTTATGTATAGACGAGAATATGCTCTGTTTCTCTTTCCATTTTCAGCAACAGAAGCCAGAAGTGACAAAAAATATATGTAACTGTAACAGTCTTACAGTATAAAAACAAATAAATAAAAAAAGCACGTGTAGCATCACATAGCTACAGAGCGCATCATGTCCAGGGAGGTTGCAGCTACTGGCACCAGCAGGGGAACAGAAGAGATGGGCCCTCATTTATTTAAGCTCAAGAATTCATTCTATTACTTCTGGAGAGGAGGAGGGGGATGCAGATGAAAGACCAGGCAAAGGAAGGGTCATGGGGTTTTGTAGGCCATAGCAGGGGTGGAGCTTGGAGTTTGGGTCACGGGAGGGGTTAACAAAAAGAGGGTAATATCAAGTTCCCAACTCCTAAAAATGGGAGCACTCAACAGGCATGAACAATTTGTTTTATTTGAAATTACTCTTCAAGATTTTCAGACATGTTTCCTTCAGAGCTGTTCTCTTATAGCAATAATTTTGTCCTGAATGGGGAATTTATCTGATTTTGCATCTTCAGCAATTGCTCCAGATGAGCACATTCCCATGAGAAAAATTTAAAAGCACTAATGCAACTTTATCTGCTTGAAGTGTTCTCCTCTATTGTCAATATCCCATGAACAGTAGGACCAAAGATGTGGTGTTTTTCAGCCAGTACCACCAAGTTTTTATTCAACTCTCACAAGAAAGCTATACTTCTGGCTCTCAAATATATCATAGAAAATGCTTTTGGGCAGCTAAAAAGAATAAACTAAATTAATAAAATAAAATAGCTGTGACTTACATCCAAAAAACCCAGTAACATATTTTATTTGCATGGGTCTGTGAATATATCACACAATAATAGAGCCATAACAGAAAAATGCTTTGTAAAAGTCTTGCAGGCTCTGCCAGTATTTTGGTGTTTTGTTCACAGATTTATTTGCAGTTTTGTGTCCCTCTTAGATCCTCCTGCAATGTACCTTTGCTCTTCTTTATTCCATGTGTTTCTTATGTTGGTCAACAGCTCTACTTTGCAGGCAATGCCTTCTGTTAAGGAGATAAGACCAACCTCACCCATTCAAGAGAGACTTGACTCCAGCTGTAACCTCGACTATCTGTTTGTGTAGGGAAGAGTTTGACTACGGCTGGCTTATATGTTTCTTTCTCCTAAAATGCTTCTTTCAACTCCAGCTTGGTGAAGCTCTTAAGCACAATGTAGCAGGTGCATTTAAAACTGACCAAAATCATGCATAAGATTCAAAAGGAAGTGCAAAATTATATGAAGATTTAGTGATGTTTCCCAATAAGTTTTTCAATCCTATTTTCCTAATTATTCCCTGAATTTTTGTGGGGTTTTTTTTGTTTTGTTTTGAGTGGGGTTTTGTTTGTTTGTTTGTTTTTGGGTATTTTGTTGGGGTTTTTTTGTCTGTTGGTTTGGGGGTTTTTGGGTTTTTTGTTGTTGTTGTTGTTGTTTTGTTTTTGTTTTTGTTTTGTTTTTTCTTGGGTTTTTTTTTGCTACTATTGCTTTCATGAAGTTATTTCTTATAAGCTCAAAGCCTTGCTCTTGAGTGATAACAGTTGAGAACCCATGACTTTATATGTGAAGCTATAATTTGTTTTGTCTATATGTTTACTTATGTTAGGAGCTGAGTGTTGAGCTCAAGGTCAGAAAGACATCACAAACATGATATGGCAACGACTTCTAAAAATTCCTTGATTGTGTCTGTATTTTAACTGGAGAAATGTGAATAATCTCTCAATTAGGATTTATCCACATTAGAACAAAAATTGCAGTGAATAGTTGCTATTAGATAAAATACTGTTTCTAAAATGTACAGCAGTCTTTGCTATGTTTGATACATTGATTTATATATTATTTATATCTGTATATGTGAATAGAGTTCTTTTCCTGACTATATCATGGGCTTTCTTCATACCCATGTAGTAGTTGCACACTTAGCAATCTTAAAATTCTAATGCATTGCCAAACTGTCTTCTACTCCCTTTCTAGAAAAGAATAGTTTTATTTTTTTTAGATGTCTCTATGCAAATGTAATATAAGAGGTAGAGGAAAAGGAAAGGGAGATGGTAGCTAATTTTTTATTGTCATTATGTGATTTTTTTTGAGGGTGTTTTTAGGTTAAGGATTTGGTTTTTTTCCAAACACCACGTCCAATTAAAGCTGTTTCTCACCTCAGCTTTCCATTCCTATACCTGCATCGGCTTTTTAAATATAAAAATATAACTTTTGGGGGGTGAAAATATTATAAACAAGATTAGTTAAGGAAATTTGTAATCTTCTTTCCATTTTTTATTAATTTAATTTTTTATTAATCTAATTGTTACACTTTTCTGTAGTACACATGATAACACAAAGTTACATAGCAGAGGACAGGGTGAATTGTAGTGCAGAAATGAAGAAGATAAACCAATGAACATACAAATGTTAGAGATTTTCTTGAAGAGTTTTTACCACATAGAAATTACAACGTTTCATTTAACTGAAAGAATATACTGTACAAACATTTCTGAGTTTTGCTTCTTTATCTAAGCCGAGACATGTATTCACTTTTCCTCCTTATAGGTAGCTTACTGCAAGTTTAGTGTTATAACATACATAGTAAACACAGAGCCATAAAACTAGTTACACTTTTCCCAAACTGGAGAGCAAACAGAATTTATTAATTGTATCTTTTTCCAAATGTTTAAACAGTAAATTAGGAAATGACAGCAAAACAGAATAACAGTGCTGCATGGTCAACACAGTCCTCACAAAAATGTAATTCAATTTTAAAAATGCATTTTAACCAAAATTTTACTCAGCTATAAAAGCTCACATTAGATTATGTTTTTCTTAAAAATCATTTTACTGAGAAATCTGCTTTGCCTGTTGGCACTAGCAATATAAATTTCTCTTCTGCACAAAATTTTTGCACGTTCAAAATTAATTTTGCTGGCTTGCTCAAATAAACATTAAGAAATCATTTAATAGGGAAAGGAGACATGGTCACTTCATTTGTGTAATTGTATTTAAAAGGGTAACAAAAGTGATGATCTTATAAAATTTAAATCAAGCTTATGGGCCTGAATTGCAAAATTAGCCACCCTTGGATAAGTTGTAGTCTGCATGCTGCCCTTTAGCTGTTGCAGCTGAACAGGTTCAGAATTATATATATCATTGAGAAGCATGGAATGAAGATCTTGGAACCAGTTTTAAAATAAACTCTGAAAAAAAAAGGAATCCTCAGAATGTTAAATTGTAAACTACTTGATGTCAGACAGGCAATTAACCTTCTTTCTCATCTAATTTTTATCACTTTGTAATCTTGGCCTTCACACCAATCTGCAGAAAAAGGACAATTTCATTGCTAATTGATCATTCATATATTCTAAATTTATGTTTAATTTCCTAAAAGCAATAAGATTGTTGCTCTTTTTGCCTTCCATAACCTGAAATTTTTGAGACTTGCTACTTACCAAATAAGACAAGATGCTGTTCCAACAAGCTCTTGGTATTACTATTCAGTTAGTTTCTATTCTCTGTCACACTGCTTGCTAACTTTTTTTTCTTTCTGTGTTGACCTGACAACTATAAACACATGACCCAAGAATACAAAAGAAGCCAGATTTTTCCTTAAAAAACAAAGGAGAATAAGAGATGCACCTGCATAGGATAAAATCTATCCATTGCCCCATTAAATAAATTGTGCAATGTATTGACAGAATCACTATTTGTTATCTAGTGCAATGGAAAAAAATCTTCTATTACTTTAGTATGGACTTAGCTATGTGTCATAAAACTCTGGAGTTGAATTAACTTTTACGAGAATAGGTGTGTGAGCAGGTAACAATATTCCTATATACTCCATGATCTGAAAATCTCCTTCTATAACGATAAGCTACAAATAGAGAATTAAAAACTCCACAGACAATCCTGTGAAATTTTGCTTGCCTCTGTAGACAAGGACTGCAGTAGTTGATCTGGTGGTCTCTATGTAGACTAATAAAGGCTCCCACCAACAAACCCTTCCTTCCCTTGTTGTTGACCTCTTTGGTGTGCTCTATATCTTCTTCATGAGGCTTCCATCTCCAGCTTCCCCTTTCAGCTGACTGAGTTTGTGACTAAGAATTTCAATTCAACCTGGTCATGGCCCACTCAGGGCATGTTTATTCCAGCTGGACATCCTTGCATGTCAGAATGTGATGGGTTCATTCACATCCTATTGTAAGTCAAATGGTAGTTTATCAGTAAGAGATGTTTATATTGTGTCCTTCTGATGCCCTTACTCTAAAGCTGTGCTTTACTCCTAATAGTGCTCTCATTAATTTGAATCATATTAAAGGCAAAAATTCCTAATGGAAGTGTCTGAGCATTTTCTACCTTGGATAGCACATGTGTCTCATTCTGATGCTGTTATGTTTGCCTATTGTGCGTGACTATTTTTTAATTTCCTTGTACAGGTATTATGCTTATTGAGAAGTCACATTGCAGGAGGGTAAAGAACTTAGGATACTTAAAAATATGTCTATTTTAAAATACATTAGTCATTTTAAAACACAGAATCACGGAACATGCTGAGTTGGAAAGGAGCCAAAAAGATCATCAAGTCCAACTCCTGGTACTGCACAGCCCCACCCTCAGGAATCCTCCATGTGCCAGAGAACATTGTCCAAACTCTTCTTGAACTCAAGCTGACACTGTGACCACTTTCCTGGGGAGCCCAGACACTCTCTCAGTGAAGGATCTTCTTCCTAATATCCAACCTACACCTCCACTGACACAACTTCAGACCATTCCTTCAGATCCTGTTACTCATCACTACAGAGCAGAGATCAGTGTCTGACCCTTCTGTTCTCCTCACAAGGAATTTGCAACTGCAATAAGATCTGTCCTCTGTCTCCTCCAGGCTGAGCAGACCAAATGGCCTCAGCCACTCTTCATATGGCTTCCCCTCAAGGCCCTTCACCAAGGCCCTCTGTAGCCTCCTTTGGACACTCTGTAATAGCTTAATGCCTTTCTTATATTGCAGTGCCCAAAACTGCACACAGAAGTTGAGGTAACTCAACTTCTCAGAGTCGAGGTAACTCAACTTCTCTGAGTAATCTCAGAGCAGAGCAGGACAATCCCCTCCCTTGCCCAGCTGTGCCTGATGCCTCCCAGGACAGGGTTGTCCCTCCTGGCTGCCAGGGCACTGCTGGCTCAAGTTCAATTTGCCAGGACCCCCAGGTCCCTTTCCATGGCTCTGCTTTCCATGTCTCATTCCCATGTCTGTCCATACACACAGGGTTGCCCTATCCCAGATGCAGAATCCAGCAATCCAGCACTTTCCCCTGTTGAAGTTCATAGGGCTGGGGATTGTCCAGAGCCCTGATTTGTCAAGGTCTCTCTGCAGGGCCTCCCTCCCCTTGGAGGAGTCAACAGCTCCTCCCAGTTTTGTATCATCTGCAAACCTGCTCAGTGTCCCCTCCAGTCCTGCGTCCAGGTCATTTATGAGGATGTTGAAGAGCAGAGGGCCAAGGATGGAGCACTGTGGAACCCCTCCAGGGACAGATTCCCATTCTGATGTCACCCCATTCTCTGTAACCCTTTGTGCCCAACCTGTGACCCAGGTGCTCACCCATGCCATGATGTGTTTGTCCAGCTGTGGGCTGGACATTAGGTCCAGAAGGATCCTATGAGAGACTGTGTCGAAGCCTTTACTAAAATCCAAAATGATCAACTGGCTTCCCTTGGGTTACCTTGTCATAAAAGGAAATCAGGTTTGATAAACAGGATTTTCCTCTTATGAAGTGCGCTGGTTCTGACCGATTACTGTGTTGTCCTTCAGGTGTTTTTCAATACCCCCAGAACAATCTTCTCCACAACTTTATCAAGCACTGAAGTAAGACTTATAAGCCTGTAGTTTGTGGAAGTTTTTATAAGCTTAGTTTAACACTGAATTAGAACACACAAATTTATGAAAGTTCATTTTATAGGAACTTTATATATGACACAAAGTATTACTATGGTTTCATATATTTTAAAATATTTTCCAATATCTTCACACCAGATTTATTTTAAGGAATAAGGAATATAAACAGCTATTTTCAAGAATAGCTGTTTTAAGAATCACTTTAAGCTCGTGGAGAACAATAGATTTTCTTAAGCAGACAATCCAACAAACCAAAGCACACATGAGATGGAATCTTACAGAAAACCCTGTGAAGTTAATTTTAAGGCTGAGAGACCTATGCTTATCCTGTGCTCCAGACACTTTCCCTAAACTTTACAACATCATATTAAGTAGGACTGCAAAGTTACATGAGGGTACAGTCAATTTAGTTTGTTAAGCAAGAGGACTTACTAACCTCTAAAAAAAAGCCTTAGTTTCTGCTGCAATCTCATTTCTTCCCTGCCTCTTGAGCAAGGTGGCTGCCAGTACAACTGAAAATAATCTGTCTTTTTTTGGTTAAAAGATGATCTACAAAACTGTGAAACAAACAGCTGGTCTTGATCAGAGCAGACCAGTGAGTTTTCAGGCTTGCATCATGAATACAAATGTTTACACATCAGACTCTTGGCTAAAGCAGTACAACACTTTTATAAAATCGCCAGTAGTTTCAGTTACCAGTGATTTATCACTGTTATTTATTGTGTTGTGCTCTTTAGGAGTGGAGCTGAAGCCTAGGCCCCAGTAAGCTTCTCTGGTGGAAAAGCTGCTTGGGTAAACTCAGGCAGATCAGTCAAGCTCACACATCCACACACGCCAAGTGGCTAGCTCAGCAAGGAGAGGCAAGAAGGCCCTTGCACTAGATCAGTTCCTGTCAGGTTTATTTCCAGGTGCCGAAGGGGAATCCAGAGCAAGAGGAATGATCATGTGCCAGTCTCATGTTTAAGTATGAGCTTCAGCAGCCAATGACCTTGAGACATGGCATGGGGGTGGTACAAAGGGCAGGTAAGGTCAGTGTCCTATAGGGAAAACAGGGGCAGTCACTGGGGTCCCACCACCAATGGAGACACAGGAGAAAGAAGAAACCAAAAGGGGCATTGGGAAGGGGGGAAACCTGGGCAAACCATGGTGTGCAGAGCACCACTGGGGAGTCCTCTCTCTCAGGCTGGGCGGAGATTCTAAAGTCTGTCCTGCCAAGGCCACACCCTGGGTATTGGGCCAAGGGGCTGCAGGGACTCCACAATTAGTGGGATAAGCGGTAGTCTTGTATTTTTAATGAAAAAAACCCCCACAAACCAAACCTTGACTTCCATAAGCTGCCTACAGTCCTCTATTCTTGTGAAGTACTGATATTGCAAATCAGAAACCTCTATAATAGGTAGACTCTGGGGGCTCTAATGGAAAAGGAAATGTTCTCACTTGTGTTTAAAACAATGGAAATATATTGCTCATGTTTGGATAGACTCTTCCCATCCCATCTTTTTTGCTCCAAATCCTTGGATTGTGCAGGCTGGCAAAGTAGTGTAATATCAGAAATAGTTAGGGAAAATAATATTAATTCATCCTTTGTATAAGAACCAAAGTAAAACTTCAACAGTATGCAATGAGGAATAAATAACAGAGGTCCAGTGTTCATTTAGGAAGGTGGAGGCATAAATCTGCCATATAAGTGGTTGCATATGGGTGCATTTATGTACAGGACTCCTAAGCTCATTCTAGAATAATAGAGGTGGAACACTGGGAAAAAAATGGATCACCAAAATTAGCTTTCACGTGTTGTCTTTTTTCCTTGATAATTACTTTTCCAGAGTTATTCTCATGTAAACATGTTTTTGTAGGCAGCTGTGTCCCATGAATTTACATTTTTGTTATCCATTACTTCAAATGCTACACAAGTTTTAACCCTTTAATCCTTTGTGAATTCTATATTTACTTTGATTCCAGGCTTTTTTGCACCATTCTGGTGAGTATCAGAGTCCATTTAAGGAGAGAATTTATATGAGGTTTAGGAACTTGTTAATTGCTCTCCACATCTGGAGAAAATTTTCATACCTGGAGGGACTGTATGGGTGATGGAGAGACATAGTGAATATGGAAAGCAGTTTTACTAAGTGCAGTTCAGTGACTGTGGGACTTAAGAGCCCTGACCTATCCACCAGTCAAGCTGGTAGTACTGGAGGAGATGCTGGCTTTGCTTCCCCAACACTCCTGACTTCGGTCAAATACCTAAATTTTCTGTTATCATATATTTAAAGCTGATCTTTTACTTAACTCTTTCAGTCTTGTGTTGGTTTGTTTTCTCTGTGGGAGCTTGGGATGTTTGTGGAAAGAAATCTAGCTTGTTATGATCTACAACCATTACCAAATCACAAAGCACAGAAATCAGTATCTCAAACCTGAGTGAAAATAACACAGACTTGCTTGCATTAAAATGCACAAATAATGCACTTTTTAGTGTTACCTTTGCTCCAAAGTGAATTTGCTTTTGCTATCTTATCACACCAGCTTTTTTCCCTCCCACTTTGCGCCCCAGCCCAACATGTTTATTGGCTGTGACTAGAGCTCAAGATGGTGTAAAACCAAAAGCAGTAATTGCACGCAGGGGTGGGGAAGAACCCCTGAGCATAATTGGATAAAAATGGTTCTGTGATCCCTTGAAGGGGGACAAACACTTCAGTTGCTGATTGGCACCAGAAGCAAAACTTTGCCCTGAAAACAGAATTGAACCCAGCTGCCTGGCAGACATATTTGTTTCCTTCTCAGGAGAAAAGTACATGGATTACTCAGAGTTTTATGCTTATCAACCTACTAAGACAGTCCAAAACTACTTGTTTTCCAATTTCTGTTTGCATGTGATCAGAACATAAGGTTAGAAAGACATTTATATAACAGAAGCATTTATAAATTCTGCATTTTTGAATTAGAGCCTTCTTTCTGTGTCTTCTACTGCCAATTCATCTGCCAAGTAGGTATTAGCAAATTGCCTGTAGGGTTATATTTTTAGTGCTATATTTTTAGTGCAGCATTAAAATACCTTCTTAGATTTTTGTAGCAGCATGGATTTTCATTTCCATCTATTGTGCCCAAATAGTTTACCATCACATTTACTTGTTATTAAATCTGGTAAATTTAAAGATGTTCAAATTTTTCTGCATTATGACCATCTTAATTTTTACAGTTTTGCAACTCTATTATTAGGCAGATGGCTAGAGTCTTAATTCATTATAGATACACAGGGATTCATTCTTCTTGAAAACTGAGTCCATTAGATAGTATTTGCATTTTTTTTTCCTGAAAAATCAACTCACAACCAAAAAGCCTCATAAGAAAGCTGCCAACATTAAGCAGTACAGATAAGTAACCATTGTTGTGGATGTTTCATCCACTATTAGTTTTGAACATATGATGACTACAGAATGATCGCAAAGTTCTTATAAGTGACCACAGAATCTTCTTTCAGCAAGAGAAATTCCCCACAGCTTGCCTTGCAGATGATAACCTACCTGCTTTGTACAAAAGAATACTGCTCTCTAGTGGAATATGGGAAAAGATTCCATGACCTCACCACTTAGCTTCCTCTGCCTGCATTCTTAGATTTTGCAGATGAAAGGCAGCTTAGCTTTGTCCTAGAGTTATGACATGTTATGATATATGGCTACAATTACTGTGATACTATAGTGTGAAGTGGCTTTTCTTTTGTAACCAACAAAGACAATTTTTTTCCTGCAAATTCCTCTGTAAATTGAAACCAGTGTTTTTTCTTTTTTTTTTTTTTTTTTTTTTTTTGAGAATTCTGATGTCTATATCAAGAGTGTGGAACTAATAACTATTTAATTTACAGGGGAACTCATAATAATTTAGCTGGCATAAGGTTAATTTGGGAATGATTAATAGCCACATTCTACAGCTGGAAATTTTAATAATCTCTCTCTCTGGAATTTATAGTGATAATATTTTATAATCAGGATTTGCTTTCTGTTGTGATCATTGCCTCCTTTGGAGTGTGAAAGGTTTTCTGAGGCAGGGATCAAGTTGTACAAATCGTTCAATACATTCTGTCTGTCTCAGCGGGTGGGACACTATGAAAACACACACGCACGCACAAAATGTGGTGCTTTCAGTTTCCTTCCTCCAGGGCTAGTTGTAGATCTGTCATCTGTTTGGCTAGACTTGATGGGATCAGGGCTCCTTTGACAGTATTAATCGCTATCACTACTCACAGCAAGCCTGCAAGCTAGTGAATTGACATGCTGGACATACTTAAAATAGGCATGTAGTGCAGAACTGAAATGAACCTAGCCTGGAATGTGCTGTAAGTGTGCATTCAAAACAGGCATACACTGCTTTGAGGTATTACAATGTTAAACCTGGAGCCAGCTGTTTTCTGAAGATTTATTTTCAACATGTCTTGTCCCTGAGGCACTGGAAAGTACCTTAAAATATCATCTGCAAAAGAGCTGGTTAGCCAATGCCTGGAGTGTCTGGTTCTTGTTTTGTTTTCTGGAAATGGAGGCAGTCACACTAGGTTAATGCAGGAATTTTCTGAACAGTACCTCACTGAATAGATGTTTAAGGCACTTATTTTTCAAAATGAAAATATAAGTGTATGGAGAGGTCTGTAAATAAATACAGTATTTTTTTCCTTAAAAGAAAGAAGGGAATTGCAACAGTTATAAACTGCACTCCCCCACCCCCCCAAACTTAACCAAACCAAAAGAATCACAAAACACAGTAAATAACAAAAGGCCTCCTGAAGCAGATAAGGTAAGTAAGCATAAAATGGTTGTCTCAGAGGTTTTACTCATTTCTTTTCTGAAGAGTGTCCTCACCATTCAAGTGGGGATTAGAAATTTAGAAATTTCTAAATATCAGTTTAGAAATTTATGGCATACCCAGATTCATTGGCAACTATACTGAAACCAACATATCAGAACACTGTCTGCTCTTCTGAGAAACACAGAGCATTTGAAACATATTCTGTTTTATAGTGTTGACTAGTCATTAACAACATTGGAAAATTATCACTAGTCACAAGTCTTACAAATAGGAACAATTTTGACTTAGTTTAGTCATTAATGTGGCATATTTTATTCAGAGAAATCTGCTATGTTGCCATCACACCAAAATGGAGGTTTTCTCTTTTGTTTGGAAAACATGGATACCTATTCATCACTACGAATTTCTCCTGCCATCTATGCTGGAAATTAATTCCTAAACTAGAATCAACCCCCCAAAAACTGGTAAATTTATATTGAAACATGGAGGGGTTTAGGATGAAAATATTATTGTCTTCTTTTACTGGCAAGGAAATTAAGGTTAAAAGAGTAGAAGTTGAATTGTTAAAATTATATAAGATTTGCACTGGCACTGGGAATAGAACCCACATCTTTTGCCTTCTACTCCTATGCATTAACTGGAGTATTATGCTTCCTTCTCTGGAATATTTACAGTCATTCATTTCCACTGGTAATGGAAAGATTTCCTGGGGGTGGAAAGAAATACTATAAATGAAAAGTGCAAAAAAAACCATCCGGAACGGAGGAAAACAGAAGCAGAAATCATCTGCCAAATCTGGTACAGTAATATAGAACAAATAATGAACTATGGATATCATGCAATAGTTTAAAGGCATATTAAAGCACATATAGCAGGGTGATCCTTGATTGTTTTCAGATATCTTTAGCACTCAAATTGCAGGTACAAAACATAGGTGTTCATTGTGTGGCATGGCAGCAATATCCAAGTTATACATCAAGGTTTTCACTGCATAGTAGGTAATAACACAGAAAGAACATGGGTTCCTCCTGAACAAATTTTCCATACATGGTGTTACTACTGGAAATGTGGTTTTTGATAGAGTGAGAAAAATTTCCTTCTGCTTCAATACAAAATATTGACATTTTCTTATTGAGTCATTAATTATCATTAATTAATTGGGATAGATGATTGTGAAGCACATTAAACATAATAAGCATTATTTAAGTGCCAAGTAATATTGTTATTAATTTACAGTACCTTTTGCAAACATGTGGGCTTTACAAAATAAGAAAAATAATAATTAGTACAACATCAGGGCTTTACAGAATAAGAAAAACAATAATTATATAGCACATGTTGGTTTTATTTTTAAAGTTGAATTATATGGGTAAATGACAAAATAGAGTGAAAAAATCTTTCAAGCCAACATTCAAAGGAAGTCAGGGAATTAACTGTTCAGCTTTCATCTGAGAGAGTGAAATAAAATCAGAAACAGATGAGAAAAGCTACGTTCCCTAGAATAGCACATAGTAAAGTTGATAGATGAGGTTATACATCAAAAAACTAATTTTGATGTAACAAGATGAACTTTGAAATGTCTTTAAGCAAAGAAGAGTGGAATCATAATAGCCTTCATCCACATATCTTCTAGTCTTATGGATCACAACCCCTAGATATGCACATGAAAATATTCCTTTTCATATGAACATGCCTCATATCTAAGTCCATAATGTCTCATGTCTAAGTCCATAATTTCCATGGCACAAGTAGTGAGCATATGCATCAAACACGCATGGTGGGGAAAAAAAGGCTGGTGTTTCCATAGACGGAGACTGGAGATGTGGCTTCCAGGACACATAAAGATCCCCTAAAAATGCAAGTGTTTGCTAATTTATAACTTCCTTTTGTTTTTCTTCTTCATTCTTCCATCTGTCAATTATAATAAAATATTGTTGTATCAGCCCTAAAGAGTTTTCCCAAATGCACAAGAATTTTCATTGTGCATTTGGAAAAACGGAATGCTGGAGATTTACATCCTATAATGTGTATATGCTTAAGCACTAAATTTTACCTAGAGATATCTACTTCAAAAGCATGTGTATATAGGAAAGACTTTGATGCTACATCTCTCTTCTGTGACCTCTCATACTATTTCTTCACAATATTTAATATAGTGGCCTTACAGAAAATTTTGAGCATCTCTATGACCTTGGGCAATGAAATATACAGAATGAAAAAAGACTATTACACAATCAGACTGGATCTTATATCCAGAACTGTATCTCCAAGGTTTCTTGAGTCCACATTAATGTTTTCAATTCAGGGCAGTCCAAGTGCTTTAGACCAGAATTGTTCTCAGAGATCTTGAAAATTTCCAGATCACAAGTTTGGAGGCATGTGCTAAATTCAATGGAAACAGTAGATCCATTATGGAAGGAGGCAGCTCTGGGCTGTCCCCTCATTGTAATATTATAATAACAACTTTACTCTTATTATCAATGTACCAGTATTTCATATCCAACTTCTAAATAACTTTTCTCAGAAGGGAAATAGAAGAATACACAGGGAAAACTGAAAGGAATACAGTAATAGAAGTACTAAAGAAGACAAGATTGAGCCTGGAATTTCCAGAGCTCATTATCTCCTGACTGTCTTGTTAAAAGCTGTCAGAAGTATATTCGGTGTTAATATTGTGGTTAATACAGTGTTTAGAAGCTATATTGGCTCTCCTTATTGACTATGAGCTGTACAAGATTCAGAATTTGCAACAGTACAATGGAGATTATATTCAGATTGCATTTCTTATTGGTTTATAATATTCTGTTGATAGGAAGTGTGACTCAGTAGTCCTAGATATTTCAGATATTTGTACCTGTGACCATTGAAAACTGAAGACACGGCTGTTATTGGTAGGAAAAGTGGACTGCTTCTCCATAAGTCCATTGACTTGCTAAGCTCTTGCTTAGTCATATCAGTAGGGAATTATTAATATTTTGTTATTTTAAGTGATCTGTTCCTAAAAAGGAATATAAAAAATATCTTTCCATGCTTAGATTTGGGTTGTTTTTGGTGTTTTTTTTTTCTCCAACTATTTGGGTTTTTGGTGTTTTATTTTTCTCCAACTATTTGAACTATTTCTCCAACCATAGGCTTCTAGGACAAACTTAACTGTGCTGCTTGGGATTTGCTTTTTGAGAACTGGTTCTCAGACATCTAATACAGATGACCTGAAGAAAGCCTCCAAGAGAGCTGGAGGGGGTCTTTTCACGAGAGTATGTAGTGATACCACAAGAGGTAATAACTTTATACTGAAAGAGGATAGGTTTAGGTTAGAAATAATGGAGAAGATCTCTAATTTGAGGATGATGAGGGACTAGAACAAGCTGCCCAGAGTAGCTGTATATACCCCGTCCCTGGCAATGTTCAAGACCATATTAGATGGGGCTCTGAGCAACCTGGTCTGTTGGAAAGTGTCCCTGGCCATGGCAGGGAGAATGTTGGAAGTAGATCTTTAAAATAACTTCCAACACAAAGTGATTGTGATACTATAAAAAAAAATCTTAAACATTTTTTAGGGTAAGAGTGATGCTTCCAAATGGACAATCATCTCTGATCATAACTAATGAAAAGCTATTACTGAATCCTGAGAGATAAAGACATATTGGAGGAAATCTAACCTGTGACAGAGATGGTCTAGTTTTTTAATTTGACTTAAAAGAAGGTATGGTTCAGGCAAAAGAACAAACAACTAATACTAAAAGAGTGCTATATGTTATACTTTATGCTGGTCTGAAAGATTTTTCAAAGTAAACTCAACCATTTAATGAGAAACTGAGAGTAAAGTGATACTTACATATATTTATTTTGCTTCCAGTTAATAAAGCAAATTGGCAGAGCTACATAAAGATGGTCTTATATTGTTGAGATCAGTACAGGGAGATGTACTAAAAATCCTATTGTCTTCTCCTGTAGCTGCGACAATTGCTTTGTTGTGATGTTGGAGAAAGGAAGAATCAGATACCAAAACTTTATTGTGTTTCAAAGTGTCTTTTTCTACACCAATGTTAAGCTGATGATTAATTAAAAAGCAGAATTTGAAAAGCACACTGTTTAATCTTGAAATATCAATTTCTACTCATGGGACAAGACTACAAAACACCAGGGCCTGGTGGCAAGTTGTAACATTCATAACTAAAGGAGCAAATACCAGATCTGTTAATTGTCCTCCCTGTATTGATTGGCATCAGATTTCCAGTCATCTGGAAATCCCTTTTCTATTGCTTCTCTCAGTCATGATAATCAACTTTTAATTAATACAAATGAAAAGGAGAAAGAAAATATTAAGTGGAAAGATCAAAAATGGGAGAAGGTGAGAAATTTCTTACCAACTAGTTATCTTCTGTGAAATTAATCTTTTACATTATCTGAAGCTTTCTTGTGACAGGGTTTGCATTATTATGATAAAATATTTCTAAGAACCTAGGAGAAGTGCTTGATTTTTTAACCTCAGTCTTTTGGAGGAAATTTATAATTTTTGCATCACTGTAATCTCTGTTGTTCCAAAGGTTTGAAGCCAATGTGCAGCAAAAGAAAGAACTTTTTGAACTACACTGGTAGTGTAATGTACCACAATGAGCTTTTAGGTATGGTATTTCTAAAGATAGAAAGACTTTAATTTAATATGATTTTATAAATACCTGTCACTGACTTCCAGACAAAAAAGGATCCTTACTTTAAATTTAGAATTTAGATAAAAAACCATCACTGAATTCAAAAGAGATGAAGCTGAGTAAACTTAGTACCTTAGAAGCAAATAGAAGCCAAACTTTCTCCCTAAATGTTTTTACAACATTCACTATTAAATTTGCAGAATATGGAAAATTAATGAAAACCCTCTTGATCCGCTGATGAGTATCATACCTGCTTAAACTATAAACAATTCATAGGTCATTTTGGAAGTCAAATTTCAGATCTCAGACTGTGTAATAAGTTAAAAAATGTCTCAAACTTTGTGGTGAAAATTAACATTTCAAAGGGGTTTTTATGTGGTGGAGTGGGGGTTTTTTGTGGGTTTGTTTGTTTGTTTGTTTGTTTGTTTGTTTGGTTTGTTGTGGGTTTTTTTGGTTTTGGGGGTTTTTTTGGTGGTTTTTTTTGGGGGGTGGGGTTTTGTTTGTTTGTTTGTTTGGGGGGGTTGTTGGTTTTTTTTTTAATTTTTTGGTTTTTTTTTTTTTGGCGGGGGGATGTTTGTGTCTTTGTTGTTGTTATTGTTGTTTAATTGACAAAAGACCAATGTCCTTCTCTGGAAAGGTTATGAAAACTATATACATGATAACTAGCCATCTGTGGAGGTCAATACACCTAACTCTGCAGACATGTCATATATCCACTGTTACTTTTTGTGTTAAACTAATAAAAATATACACACCATTTGGGCATACATTTTAGAATATGCAGTGTGTGCTGACTGACACCAGAGAGATTTAATAAACTTAAGTGTGTGCTATATTTGGGTCTACAGTTTGATCTTACTACATAATTGACAAGATATTTCCTTCACTGTTTGAAAATCTTGTAAAATTTTACATAAAAGCCATAAAATTTTTATCTCATTGTATGTTGCACCTTTTTTTCCTGTGACCATTCAATTAATTAATCTCTATTTTTTTTAATGCTAGAAGAACTCCACACTCTAAAAAGTTATTATATTTTAGTATTTGATGTGTATGATTTCTTGAAGATATTAACCTTGATAATCTGGATGATATTAGACAAAAAGTTTAATCCTGATTTATTCTTTCCTTCAAATAAAATAACGTGAAAAATATGTCCAATAATCCTGTCTAATAAAAAGAGTTTATCTTCAAGATGCATCTGTATCACCCTAATTAATAGATGTTCTCAAAGGTTGTGGACAGGATGGTATGGATTTCTTGCATACAACATCCTTCCCTGTACATAGTACCAGAGTATATTTTTACATGTTCAGGTTACTGTTCCTTTGCATGAGTTCCTTCCCAGCTCTGCCAAGTGCACTAAGTGTTGAATTCAATGTTAATATGGATGGATATTGCAAAATAGCCAGACCTCATACTAGGTTAAATCAACACTACAGCATTTTAATGAATATTTTCATATTAATAATTACTTTTTTTCCTTTTCTTTATTTGTTTTTGTTTGGACAGTTCTGTGGCCCTGTTGAAGACGACTCAAGATTTTTACTCATTTTGTGTCTAAAATCCTTCAGATAAGATCATAAAGGTAAAAATATATGTGAGTTAATGCTGTTCTGTATTTCTGAGAGATTTAACATCTTGACATATGACCTGCCCTCTGACATTGTAATATGCTCTACATTATTTTAATAAATTAATAGTTTAAGCTTAAAAGCTCTAAAATGCTCAAGATTAATTTATCTAGGATGTACTGGGATGATCATGCTTTTGTTTCATCTATACACAGCTATAATAATGCTGTAAATTCCAATATGCTGCTAATCGTGATGCAGTCCTGTGCATGGTTTTACCTAGTGTTCAGTACTGAGAAAATAAGAACCTGAGAAACAAACACACATATCTCAGAAAACAGCTGTTTGCTGGAAGACAAATAACTTCAAAGAACTGTAAGAAAAAAAGTTTTTTCCACTTTTGTCATTGATTTTCCACATTGGATGCTTTGATAAGTAAATAATCTGTGTCCCAGGCTACAAATGGGATTATTGTCTCAGACCTATCTTCTGGAGGATTTTGTATTTCTAAATAATGTAAATCTGCTCAGGTACTACAATGCTGAGAATGCAGTCATAACAGTAAGAGAAAGATGCAGACATTGAAATGCTTCCTTTTGTGTTCAAAATCCAGGGATGAGTAAAATATTCTGGTATGTAGGATACTGGTTTGTACTTAATAAGAACTTGAATACTCTTCTTGATTTTGCTAGCAATATACAAGCTTTGAGCAAGTTAATGAATCATCAGTGCTTCTCAGCCATGAAATTTGAATATTTCTCTTATGTAACTTACTTTGAGATCTATGAATATAAGAAGCAATATAGGGTATAATCATTAATACTATACAGTAATTTCAAATTAAATTGAATATATGCTATACAGGACACTACCTTATAGTTCAATGTGGTTTAAAGGTAACTTGTATTTTAAATAATCATCATTTCATGCAAAGCCTCTCTCTCTTTCTCTCTCTCTCTCTCTCTCTCTCTCTGCCCCTCAAAAAGATATTTGTCTGCTCTCATGTAAACTTACTGCCTAATTACAAGTTAAAGCCCCATATTGTCCTTTAGAAACATCTTTAAGATAAGCTTCATGTTGAAATAATATTTTTCTGCTTTTTGCAAATGTCAGTTCCAGGTATATATATGGTATACAAATTCGTTATTTATTCAAGAATTCACTTCTTGTTAATCTCTTATTAGTGCCAAACAAAAAACTCAAGTGGAAAGAGAACTTGCTTCACGGTAATCCTTCCTTTCTTTCTCCTCAGAGCACTTTCTTCTATTGAAATTCAGATTCTGCTTATAATTATGTTAAAAATATCAAACTTGATGACAGTTGCTTAGTCCAAATAAATATGGAAGAAAGTATTAGAATGTTTGCACCAGGCTCGTCTATATTATTGCCAGGTGCAATAGGAGAAGAAAGGGAGATGTTGAAGAGAATTAACATCTTCGTATTGTGGAAGTGATATCTAGAAAGGATTTGAGCATGTATTTGGTGGATGCTGCATTTTGGGAAAGGAAAGAGGGCACAGCCTCTTTCCCTTAGCCAACGAAGAGCAAAAATATGTACCTGACGTTGCAACAGACATTGCCAAATCATATGGCCATATAGCGCTATATAAGCAGAGCCACAAGCCTTCTGTGCTTCCTAGGGTGTGCCCTTCAGTGCAGATATAGTAATCTGATGATAATGATTTGACTGGCATCCTGAAGAGTGTAGTACTGCAGTACTCAGAATTAATTGGGTCGCAGTTCCTGATGACCTGGGAAATCCTGGTCTTGCTTACATAATGACTTGAGACCATGGAGTCTGACCATAACTTCCAGCTCTCTGAAACTTCCTGCTAAAACAGTTTGGGATGCATATTTTGTACATATTTCTTATAACTGCAAATGATTACAGAGTACTCAAAAGTATTGTTAAAAATCTATTTTGTATTTTAGCCATTAAATCTTTTCAACCACTTTCACAGTGAAGAATGAGACAGACCAGCTAAGTTACTGCTAGTTGTGTCTGCCTTTCCTCCAACTCCTTCCTCATCTACTTCACCCTGCCATTTAAAACAGTGTAAAGCAATTACCTTGGGGCTAAATTTATAATGCTTAATCTCGGTCCA
Organism: Prinia subflava; assembly: GCF_021018805.1. Taxonomy (NCBI): domain Eukaryota; kingdom Metazoa; phylum Chordata; class Aves; order Passeriformes; family Cisticolidae; genus Prinia; species Prinia subflava. The sequence continues at coordinate 48,469,131 of NC_086283.1, read as the reverse complement.
GAAGAAAAATATTTTTGAAGAATTAATAAATGTATTCCAGATTTCCACTGTGCTGGGATTTCTGTGTGCCTGTGAGTCCAACAAATAAGTAGCTGGAACTTAGTTATGTCTCTGTTTAGAGGTCACTCTACTTTGCTAGATGTATCCTTCTTGGTAAATTTTGTCTAACATGAAAGGGAAGTCATAATTGAGGTTTTGTGATAGAATGTGTTTGTTTGGTTTGGTTTTAATAATCGCAAAAAAGATCTAGAAGACTGTTATTTTTTGATTATTTTTCCTCTCTTGTTTATTAGAAAAGTAAATCCTGTCTAGACTTCTGAGACTCACAGGAGTAGAGGCTAATGAAGTTATAACCCATGGTATACTCTGGAAGTTATAGCAGGACAGACCATAACCTCCACTAGCCTATGGTTTCTTGTCTGTAGAGCATACTAGTACATCATAAGAGAGTAACAGAGGACATGGGCACTGGCAGTACACTTCCCCTACCCTGTCCTCCTAGCTCCAGAAACCAAGACATAGAGACGACCTGAGTTTGATTTCGTTCTTAGACTGATCACTCCAGTGATTAATGGCATCGGAAGATCTGAGAAAGAAAACTGTGGAACTGTCTTGGGATAGCTAACTAGGAGGAGACACACCTTCATGCAGATGATGTTTATCCTTTCCCCAGCACCAGAAGTTTGCTGAGAATGAATACCTGTGCAGGAGAACAACAAAGTCATGGTTTCAAAATCTGCATGGTGTTTAGTGGAGGAGGAGAGCTTACATAACTGCAAGGAAAAACTGAAGATGGAAGAGCTTTTTTTGACTGTGCTGAAAAATAGAAACAGGTTGAAAAAGAGAAAAGCAGTTCAAATAAAATTCATGTGAAAATATATCCACAATATAATAAAATGACTTTCATATAATAAAATTACTTTTATATAATAAAATTATTTTTGTATAATAAAATAACTTTTATTAACATTTATGGAAATGTATGAAATAGTACTTGAGTATATGCTAAATGTCATACTTCTGAAATTTGTAAGTGCTACAGTTGGTCTAGTCATATTTAAAATAGCTGCTGAAACACTAGTTGGAGCTGAAGACTTGGAATCAGCGTACAGGCTAAGATATCTGTGTTTTTCATTGGCATCTCCTTCAGCACTCTTCTTTTGACCTTCAGCTAAGGAAGACTGTCAGTCTGGATAAGTGTTTCCTCAGCTAAAACATGCAGCACATCAGGAGGAACTGTAAGTCGACAAGTTCCAAATTTCCGCCTACTGTTTGCAAATTAAATACAAATGTGAACAGCAGGAGGCTGACTTTTAAAACAGACAAGTGTTACCACACATTTATATGATGGCTGCTCTTCAAATCTCTATATTGGCTTCCCTTCACCTTCTGCATTTAATTAAACTCCTACTTCCTGATTTATGGTTGTCCTATGGCCTCTGCAGCATGGCACGGAAAGGAGACTTATGGAGGCAACAGAGAAAAATTTTGAAGGAGCAAACACAGAGAAAGTGTGAGAGACTAGAAAGTATAATCACTAGTGGGGCTTTAACAGACAGCTGAAAACTGTGTGGTGACCTCTAAAAGTGAAAAAGTCAGGGAAAACAATAGTTTCTCTTTATTCACAACCCCACTTTTTACTAATGTGGTGTCTGGATGACATTCTTGCATCATTCAGACTTCTGCTAATTAGCTGTCTGTGTAGTGTATATATATACAACTAATTTTTGCTTTTTGTTTTTCTCTTTACTTCCTACCCTAAATTATTTCCTCACTCAAATCCTCTTTTAACATATTGCCTTATTTAACATATTTAACATCCTTATTTAACATATTAATATTCTAGTGTTTCCTCCGTTGCTCATAAAAATCTTTGCCAGATCTAACTGAGCTAGCTCTGTTCTTTCTTGCATTTTTTTCTGCTAATTTTTCTCTAGCCATTTTTTTCTAGCTTTCTCAATAAATATATTTGCTGTAATTTACCTATAGATGTTAAAATTCACCTTTATATAAATTTTCTGAAGGTACTGTATTATTCTGTATTTCCATTTTCACAAGGAAGTTACAATCTGAGTGGCACTGTTTTTCTTCTTGCTATCATTTCTCTTTCATCAGTGTAAATTCAATCTCCATCTAGTCTGAAGATCATTTCATTGTTACTCTTGTAATCTTGTGGATATAGCAACATAGACCTTTTTCTCTAGGTATAGTTGACCCATAGTATAGAAAAATTATTCTTGCTGACAATGTCTGAATATAGAACTATATTATGGAGAAAAGTTACGAAGATGTAAGATTAATCCTCAGTTGCAGATGTATTTTGGTTTCAGAGTGCAAAAAAGAGACTGCTTCAGAGGCTTCTGGGAATAATCTGTGCATTTCCATCAAAAAGCATGCAATTCCTAAAAGACTTTCCAATACTCGATACTCCTCCTCTTGAAGCTTCATGTAGTTTACCAGAGAAATTTACAGAAATCTTTATTCAGAGAGTAACAACTAACATCTTTTCCAGGAAGAACATGATTTTTAGTCCTATGCTTTTTAAATCAGGTCAACATGTCCTAGCATCAGTTTATGGAAGCTGTGACACTAGTGTCATGGGTTATGTAAACAAAAAATGTTTATTCTATTTTTCCATCTATTGAAACCAGTTAGGGAGATGTTTTCTTTATCTCTTTATAACCCATTCCTCATAACTCCAGCAGGGTGGGGACAAGTGCCTGCTGATAATGGGCCAGCTGTTAAAACCATTTAGAGCAATGTTCCTTATCTCTTCCACCACTGTCCACCCTTGGGGGATATCTTCTGTTAATGGGCCATTAAGGCTCACCAATGACATGACACGTTACACCATCCCCCTGTGAGATGCTCCACCCAGTGGAGGAGGAGCCAAACATTCCTACCTAGATAAAAACTGAGAACCAGAAGCACCAAGCAACCTGGTTTCTCACAGGACTGGACCAATCTCACCACCACTGGACCCTTTCTACAGGATCATCTCTACTCCAACAGAACCACATCTATTTCTCCAGGAGGATTTATTTGGACTGCTTCCAACACCCTGACCAACAGAGTGTCAGGTCATGTCTCTGACTCTGTCAAGGTTTCTAGGATTTTTAATTTGTTTGCTTGTTTTTTTGTACTCCTACATTTGTATCTTTAATATTCCTAGTAAAGAACTGTTATTCCATTTCCCAAAACTTTGCCTGAAAGCCCTTAATTTTAAAATTATAATAGTTTAGAGGGAGAGGGGTTTACACACTCCAAGGGAAACTCCAGTTTTCCCTGGCAGACACCTGTCTTCCCAAACCAGGACAACTAGTCTGAAATCACCGCTTTGGGAAGGAGGTAGAAAGGGAGGGACAACATCTCTAACAGATGCATTCATACCTGCTTCTTAGTACAGATTATATGTGTGTAAGTGTAAATAAAAAAAAATGGTGTTGTAATGTAAGAAATAACTTCTTGTCTCTAGTTGTACACTAACAATACACATAGCTGTCCATGTATTTTAATATCCAGCTACTAGTGATTGAAATTGAAAGGGGCAAGAAACCATAATTTATAAAACTTTGATTTCTCTGGGAAGTAATTTTCTGATAGCTGGGGAAACCTGAACCTCCCATTTTTATCCTCTGGTTCTTAGTTCAATGGTCTTAATCGCCAGACACATGAATGAAGTAGTTCAGAATCTTTCACCAAGTCAGACAGCTGAAGGTACTTAGTCTGGGGTAGTACTGATTCTTACATCTCAAAGCCTCCTTGACAATGTCAGAAGTAAGGGACTATTTTTAGTAGTGGATATGGAGCTGAATAAAAGAAAAAAATCTGACTTCTGATGAGAGTAGCTTGTACTTCAGAAGCATACTCTTCCCTTTATTTCAGCAAGTTTTTTTGTTTTTTTTTTTCTTTTTTGCTGAAGAAGTTTTATCTGGATTAAAAGCCTCTGGTAGCATTCACTTACATTGTTGGATTGGCTCTTCAGCTGTATAGAACGTGATTAAAAGAGGTTCTGCGTCAAGAATGGCTCTTGAACTTGGGCCAATCCACTTGGACAAACCAAAGTATAAGGGATATGTGTATGTGCAAGCATGGGTGTCTTTTATTCTGCTTCTCTAAGGTCTGTCTGATTTTGGAAAAAATAAATGCAGCAATGAAACTTAGAGTAGCTAGGATTATGGAAGAACTAGCTGCTAAAGTACCATTAGCTGTATCACCCAATCTGCTTGACAGCATAGCTCATTGGTAATGAGACATTAATTTGAGGCCAATTTAGATTGCATGGGCTTATGTGATAGGGGAAAGAAATGGCATAAGGTTATAAAATGACGTTTCAGAGGAAACTGAGGAAGAATTTCAATGTGAGTATTATTCTTGCAATCTCAGCGGCAACCCTTGAACTCTTAAACTTACACTTTTGACTGTAGTATAATCCTTAAAATTTCATGTATCAAGTTGTAATGAAAGAAACTAATTCTATGCCTGTTCACTCCCCTGTATATTGTTTAAAATTTTAATATGCTGTTATGATTGTTTTGCTGTGCTGGAAAGATATGTGTATGTCTCCTTATTTCTCTTTCTCATGTGTGTGTGTGCACATATACACACTTGCAAATAACGCATTCTCTAGAAATGTAGAAGACAGTCTCTAACTGTATTTAGGGAGATCAGTAAATGTATCTTAGGCAGAATAAATAGTTGTTAGGTGCTTAAATACCTTTAACAAATGTCTGATCTATTCTGGTATTATGAGTGTTAATTTTGTGATTTGGATTTTAAGATTTCTAGACTTTCACATTATAAATTGTCAGTGTGAGGCTGATGTTGTACCTTATGGGTTTTTTTTGTTTGTTTTTAGATATAAGTGGTCATTTCAGCTAGATCTTTTACAGGTTCTTTTGGAATTTATAATAATTTTATAATACCTTAACACATATAGAGTGTTATGTTGGGTGGAACTATGAAGTTTTAGTTTGGGATACGTCTGGTAAGGATGCTGGCTAGGCAGTCTTGGCTTTCTTGGAGTTGAAGATAATGGATTGATCCAGTCTTATTCCAGGTAAGACCTTCTCCCTCTTTACTTAATGTCTTCCCTCTTCAATCTTTGTCTTCTTCAGACAAAGTCAATTATCCACCTTTTAAATAATTATTCTGTTTTGTGTCCATCCTTTGTGCTTTCTTCCTATTCCTTCCATCAATGGAAAAGCCTATGTGAGCTCATTTGAATCCTTTCAAAGGTAAAATTAGATTAAAAAAATTAACCCACCAATGCAAGAGGTTTGAGCTAATTCTGATCAATTTTCTAAAGCCAATTAGGACTCACATGATATTTTCAATTGCAAGTTACAGAAAAGTAATGAGCAAGCAGAAATAGAACACTTTTACCGACACGAATACAGCTTGAAGAAGATGCATCTATGATTTTAAAATTTCCCTTGATTGCACACAAATTAAGGTCAGGAGCAGAACTCCAGTAAATTTTCAGTGTTGAAGTGTCATCCTAGAAGCTTTACTTTATGACTCCTGCTGAGCACAAATCGAAGGGAAACATTTAAAGCCATAGTGCTTCTCAGGTGAAAGCTGTATATGATTCATGCATAAATATCTCTATGAATAAACCTTGCTATAGTTCACAAAGATTGAGAGAGATGGGATGTTTGTGCATGGCTAACAGCACTAAAAGCTTAAGTGTTGTTGGCTGTAGATGTTTTTTTTTTTGAGCAAGTTGAAAGGAACATCCATTTCATTCCAATTCCAATAGTGGTAATAGTTGGTTTTAGTTGACGTAGAAGTTGAGCCCAAAGACAGTTTTCCTTTTGTTATTTTAAAAAATTAAAAATTTAAAATGCTTCAAATGGAAAAAAATTGCTTCAATGACCCTCAAAGGTGTTTAATGAAAAGAACTTGTCAAAATATATGTTGCAAAAACTTTCCTTGTTGAATTTTTTTGAGCTTCAGTTTTCAACACTTTCTTCAGTGTTGCAGACATGCTGTATATCTTAACTTGTCTTCTCCTAGTTCTTGATGTGTGAAATTCCTCATAGATGGGACAAAGCAAATTTTGAAGAGACTGGTCCTTATTATTAGCTATCATTAAAGAGCACTTAGAAAGAAACAAAGATGGAAAGCTGATTTTATTTATTTATATTATGAACAGAACTAGCTCTTATTAATATGGCCAGGCAATTTGTTTTCTGTCAAATCTGAATTTTCTTTCATCAAGCCTGAGCTTATTACACACATCACTAGAGAAAAAACATCTTGTTGAATAAAAGAATCAGTATTTGTTCCAAAATTATAATTACAAAATGTCACGTAAGTAAAATTCTATGAGGCTGGTATGTGGGAAGAGGTCATATAATTCTAATTTTTTAGCTTTGTCTTACGTTCTCCTGGAAGACCTTTTCTGTTTACCAGAAATTATTCATGTGTCATGACTACATATTCCAGAAAGATGCTACAGCTGAAACTCAGTGTTTAGAGAGGTTTTTTCATAAGGACGTCTGGAAGTGTTTTCCTAAAAAAAAAGGGGGTAACCAACTTTTTGATTGGTTAAAAAGCTTTCTACAAGCAGTTCAAAAATTGTGAAATCTCCACCCTTCAGTGTGTTCAAAACTGAGCAAGAGAAAGCTGTTTCTCAGCAGGAGTTATCACAGGGTATCTTTCTTGAAAGCAGTATTCCTGAGACTATGTAAAGTCTCACATTTGAAGAACAAAAAGTGGGAAGAAGTTTACAGGGGAAAACTTGGCAGAAAGTTTCAAGAAATTCTTCTTTAATCAGTTTATTTTTTATCGAAAGGTAATGTGTTGAACACAGGAATTGAGCCATGATAGTACTAGTTCTGAATAAGTGAACCCTGCAGAGAGACAGGGATCCACTCTCCTCATTCAAATATTCTAAAGGTCTTCCCATGTCACCACTCTGTTTATCCAGCTATCAAAGGTCAGGAAAAGCAGAATCTGCAAGAATCCTTCTTATTTATTCCTATTTTATTTTGTTTAGTTAAATTTAAATACTAGCTTCTAAATATATTCCTGTTCCTGTCATTAATTCCCTATGTCACTGCTAATACAATATATTCTGCTTTTCTAACCAATTCAATGGGAATGCAACTAGCCACTTATTATGCCTCTCTTTTATCCACGGTTATAATTGCAGAAGTCCCTTTTGGGAAAAAATAATATACTAGACAAGTGAAAGGAAAAAAAAAACATCCACAGAATACATAAATTTGACTGCAGATTTGTTATCAAATTTCCTTCCCGCACAGATTTCCTTCACACCAGTAAGGAGGCATGTACTCCTAATTCCCATGCAGATGAACTGAGAGCAACTGGCCAATAATACAGCCTTCTTGTTTTGCTCCTAACATAGATGTCATTCATCAAGAGAAATGCCAGCTCCAGGGAGTTCCAAATGAATGGAAAGACCAAAACAAATTCTATCAAGATCCTCCTTGAGCCTATCACTTCGGAATCATATTTCTTGATGAATATTTCAATCAATTAGTTGGCAGTTTATCTGATTCACATTTTTCACAAACTCTACTGTGCTTTAGCTGGCTACCCAGATGGAATACATCTGTCAACAAGGACTAACTTGATTAACCTAATTCAGAGCTAATGTATGTTTCTAGAACTGAGGAAGCACTGCAGGAGAATCTCCCCTGGGAGATCTCAATGGCTGATCGGTACAGGCTTATTATTATACCTTGATTATTAACACCTTTTTTTTACCTTATCACACCTATGCCTTAAAACTCTGTGTGACTTTTTTAGGGAGGAAAGCCTGCTTTGTTCATGTACCCTCATCAAGATGGAAAAGTACATTCTAGTGGAACAAGAGAATGAGAGACAGCAACCCATGTTCTTCAGACTTCTTCAGACTTCTTCACTGTGCCTTCCTTATGAATTGTCTATGGTGTCCAAGGATCCATGTACAATTTTTTAAATATTATTAACCCTTCTTTATAAACATATTTTAAAATTCTATACAACTGGAATGCTCTTTATGTTCCTTTTGCAGAAATATAGGTAGAAAATCTCTCTTCTGAATAGTTTTTTTTCTGGAACATATTACCTTGTTTCATTTTGTCTTACTGTAGTGCTAAACTACCTGAGCTGGTAGTTTAGCAATGCAGTAAAGACAAACCAGTTATATGGCTTCTACTATTCTATTTTCCTTTCTGTTATCAAATCTGACTAATCCCTTCCAAATCAGAATATTCTCTGAATCCATAAATCAGTAAATCTGTGAACATGGATCATATTTGCACTGCCTGTTGATCCATAATAATTGTTAAAAGCAAAAATGATCCAGATATTCCTTAAAGAATTAATAAGTTTTGGTTCCATCCTATGTGAAACAAAAACGAATATCAATTATCCAAATTTTGGTAACTGAGCCCTTGCGTATTAGATGACTCACAGCCCATCTTGTTAATTTAATACTAACAAAATGCTTCTATACCAGAAGTTTGCAGAGAATTTAGGGCCCTTTACTCTGCTTACTTATGTGGCTGAAGGTGGCCTTTAATATATGACAGGCCTTTTTTCTGATTTCCAGTAGCTGAGTGACAGTGGCAACATATGTTTCACACAACTTATAAGTTCTACTCTGTGCAGACACAGAGGTGAGCTTCCTAAGAGAGCATCAGCTCCAGATATCATAGACACATATGACATGCCTCAGTCACTCCACCTCAGATTGGCATTTCACACCTGCATAACATAAGGATAAAGAACTATATACTACCTGAACTGTAGCTGTATATCCAGCTAGGTCTTATGGTAAATTCAAATGCTTAGTGGCTAAAACAGCATGCATACCTGTAAAGAAGTAGTTTACACAAATCTGTAAGAAAAATAAGGAACTTGAAGCTTCCTAAATTATTCTACTTATTTGTCCTTAAGCTAGTAAAGATTGTATATTAAAAGTTTCAGGAAAGTAACCCCAAAGTTGAAAGTCTCAAGTTAACTCAAAAATAAACAAAATAGAAATCAGTGGATAAAAGCAATTACATCCAAATCTTAGCAACAACTTATAAAATATTATGTCAAAAGACATAATTATATGAGAAAAAAATCTTCAGTAAAGGTGCAAGGCTGTATCTTCAACTATTTTGGAGATTTGGACTGTTTGTTTTGTTTAATTAAATATTCAAAACATTGGCAATCAGAATTTTAAGGTGAAGTCAGAAATTAATTATAACCTACAATACAACTCAAAGTGCTGATGCATTTTGGGAAGGGATAAAAGAAATATTTCCTTGACTATAGCAGTAATGTGATATCATCTTATAAACAAAGGATTTTTCAGTAGTCTCCAGGACCAATACAGAGAATTTAATAACCAAGAGATTTTTTCTGCCAACCTTGTTGTATATATATTTTCCTTGATTTATTATGGTGTTTTAATGTAATTCACATAAAAATTTTGTGTATGTCACTGTGAACTATTTCCCACGATACTGAGTGAATGCTTCATCATTCTAGTGAGGTTTTGTATGGTATCTATTCCTCCTCATTAGCTCTGAAGCTGAGAATCATACCAAAACAGTAACAGATTCAATTCACCCTCTTTTCCAGCTATATCTTAAGAGGAATATCATTAGTATAACTGACATCTACTCTTTACATTGCAGTGAAAACAAACCTCAGGAGATATCTGTAAACTTATAAAGACAACTGTAAACAGTTTGACCTTGCAAGGAATTTCTACTGGAATCTACTTCTTCTCATAGAACTGGATCCTGTAAATGGGCTCTTCTCCTCAGTGAAGTGAGTGGAACAATTCAGTTTCAGTCTCTAACAGAAAACTGTTGTTAAGAAGTAATTCATTACATTATGATGCATAACAGTTGCCAAGTTTGAATCAATGAAAATGTACAACTTCTGTTGTAAAGGACTATTGCATCCACTCATGAAAATACAAGGGCCTTATGATATTTAAAAAGTAAATCACCCTTCTGAAAAAAGTTGGTATTTTTATTGTAAAATTCAAAGATTTCTTTATTTATCAAAATCTTAGGCTTCAGTCCAAAAGCAACCCCATACTTTTCAAACTGCAATGCACATAGACTAAATACAGACATGCCATGCTTCAATGTACAAAATAAATACTCACTTGAGTATATTAATTTTAAGGAAGTGGTAATTCAGGCTGCCAGAAGACAGATCATTTATGTATAACAGTATCTCGTTTTTAGTTTGGATGGCCATTTAGAACCTAATTTTCATTGGCAATGAGTATCAGACATTAAAGTTTTTATCTCAGAGCTTACTTCTTCACACTTCAAAATTAATCCTAAAATGTTCATGGCGACAAGTCTTTGTGAGATAGGATGATATCTACACTATACCTAATTGCAGCTGAAGTTTATGAACATTCAGTTTGTGTTGTTTATGAGGGGGGTTCTGCTTCCTCTTATCTTTTGTCTTGGAACATAACTCTGATAACTGAACCCAAAGATCCCTGGGTATTTCATTGACCTTTGATTATCTTTCTTTCTACTGGAAGCTACCTTTGAGAAAGCAATTGTAAAAAGAATGCTGATTATGCTATCAGTCTGGTCTTTGATAAAGTGAAATGTCAGTTTCATAACAATCACCTTAGTAGATAATTTGTCAAGGAACAATATTCTTAGAATTTAGTCATCTCAGGTACATACTTACATTTAAGTGATGAAAATCTAGGCCTCATTCTCTTGGAATTCACATTTACCAAATATGTGTGCTACATATTCTTTCAGGTACCACATGTTTCTAGAGCAGGAAATATTAAATTAAACTCTTTTTGGAAGAGGTATAAAGAAATACAAGTCTGTGTTGGTCTGCAACTGCATCCTGGTTTTTTGGTGATATAGCACTGGGTTCCATGGGCAAGATCTCTTTGCCCTCACACAGACACTACTATCAGATAAATTTACTCTTGCAGTTCGGTTGAAAACTTACTGAAATCACAAAAACACCCAAAATTCTGTTGGATTACAGGCCTAATAGGGGCTGATTCTGTTGGATTATAGGCCTAATAGGAGGTGTTATTGTTTTCAGTCACCTTCATGACCACAGTTCATGAAATGAAAGCAAGGTTTATTCTAATGAAGGAAAGTGTTAAAAATTTGATTACAAACCTGGAAAGGAAATTACAGAAGGAAATACAAACAAACAGTGAACAAATTTCATTCATTCTTAACAATGAAGATTTTTCTTGGATATTCCAAGGTAGGAATTTCCTGGAATTAGCCTGTCAAATAATTCCTTCCCTCCTTTAAACTCTTTCAGATTTGTTCATCTACAAAGTTCTTTTCTTTTTTAGTCTCTCTTTCACACATTGGGATCTACTTACCTCTCACTTGTCTCAGAACAGGCATGATCTTTTTCTGCAGAAAGGATTCATCTTTGCCAATGTAGAGATCTTTCCTGAGGCAGGCCCCTGATGTTTTGAACAGCAGTTTCTCTTTTTAGTAGCATCTCTTAATCTAAAAGAAGCCTTCAATTTCTTCTTAGTGGACCAAGGGGAAATGCAGATCTGAGGTTCATTCCAGTGCTGTAGAAATACCAATGTATTCACACAGAAGTCTTCAGTGCAAAATGTGATGTGTATTTATCAACATGTTTTAAAACAAGACGTCTTAAGTGCCTTGATTTTCTTTTGATTTTTTTGCCTTCTACTCCTTATACACTGTTTTTTCTGAGCTTCTAAATGAATAAATGAATGAAAAATGTTCATGTAGGAAAGAAGTTTAAATATTAATATCTTCCCTGGTTATCATAAGCAGACAGAGACATGATAGAACTATACTCCTCAACTATACTCCACTATACTCTAGCAGAGAAAACACTACCAGACATTTTACGGACTGTATTCTGTTTCTGGTAATAGAGAAATTTCATTAGGAATTTACCATTAAAGGAAAATGTACAAATTTAATTTTCTTGATCTAATCGGAGAAAGCAGATTTCTTTTTCAGTCATTTTTGAGAGCCAAATTTAAAACCCATGGTATTTGAAAGATGGAGTTTCTGACTATAAAGCAGTCCAAGCAGCAGATTTTCTCCAGTGAACACTCTCAATTAACCCACAAGACAATTAAGAGATGTAACAGGTTGCTCCTATTATTTGCCATGCCTAGGGGAAAAATCAACTGATCTAAACCTGTAAATTCCTAATCAGAATTATTTTTCTATATCTTGAGATAAAAGCATTTTTTAAATGGCCAGGATGTCTGAAGAGGTGCTTTATAAGAAAAATATGAATGGGTTTGGTCCATATTCCTTTACAAAAACTGTTTTTGTTAGGGATAATGACTTCTGGCAGATTTCTGATTCCTACAAGATGGGTGACTCCCCCCCTGCAAATCACCATGTGATACCTGTGAGAGCAACAGTTCTGGCTTACTTGCTTGATATATTTGTGAGCCTCTTCAGCTTATTAAACTCACAAAAGCTTATTCTCTTACCAAAAATTAATTTAATAATTTTACTTGTTCATAATATACTGTGGAATAAAAAATACTAGCTTACTAAGACAATTATCAATATGTATGTGGCTGTGCAGAATATTGCAAATTTATCTAAGACAAAAAAGTAAAACAAATGCTGATTTCCAACCACTTGTAAAACCCAGACTCTGACCAAAGAAATTTTTTGACAGCTAGAAACACACAAAACTGGACCATCTGTACTACTTGAGTCATCTTCCTTTTCCTTCCAGAAATCAAAAGAAACAGTAGTACAAAATGCCAGTCAGTTTCTCAGAGGCACAAGAGTATTTTTAAAAAGGGATTTCAAGTTTTTCATGGTTTCATCTTTGTCAGAGTCTCTCTCTGAGAGACTCTGAAAGGGTAATCATGATCTATTTCAGGGAATTCATTAGAAATCAAATAGAGAGAGACATAATAATGCCACCAAAGGCAGACTCTGTAAAGGATATTAACACTCAAACACAATCATCAATTAAATTTGATTTTCACCTGGGTTAAAATAAATTTTGAAAAAATTTAATCATTCTAAACCAGGCTTTAATGTTAAGTTTACTTCATTGTAGTAGCCAAACTCAAATTTATGTATCTATAATTTCCTGTCACTGAACTTCGAAAGACGTGTTTAAGAACTAACAATGTAGATGAAATCATGCAGCTATTCTGCTATATTGTGAGAAATGTATATACACTTAAAGTTTGGCCATTAACATTCCTTGTATTAAAAAGAGTATAAAATACCTCGTTTTGGGGTTGTTATTGTTTAATAGACTATATTTTCTTCTTAATGTCAGAATTTCCATTCCATATGCTTACGCTATATCCTGGTTAAGCTTCTTCCTAATAGCTAGTATAATGGGGTTTAGATACAGTTTGGGAATAATGCTTTGTTTTCTGACTGCATTCTTTCTATGAATATTTTCTAATTGTGGAAAATCATGTTTCTAATTCTAATATTTTCAAATATCTTCTAATTTGGAAAACAAACCTTGACCTTGTTGAGACAGGGTTGGTTTTTAATCTTCAGACGTATATGCCTGTGCTGTTTTACTTTCTAAAACATAGATGGGAACATGGAGCCAATCTGGGATTTTTAATCAGAGTTCTAGATATACCTATTAATGAAAATTCAGGGAAAAATAGTGAAGTTAAACTTTTTTTTTTTTTTTTTCCAACAGAGCTCTTCCATTCACATTTTTGATGTTCATATTACCCTGATGCACAAAGTTGTTTAACAAGATGGTTTTTTATTTTGTTTTTGATTTTTTGCATTCTGGACCACCAAGAGTCCAGTCATTGTCTCTACACTATATGTATATTTTCCACAGTATTCCCATCTACTGCATAGCAGTGTCACTTGAAATTTAAACTTTTCCTGTTTGTAGGAGTCAGAAAGCACTGGAGATTCATCTTATTAGGTAAACAGGTAGGTAATTCTTAGGTAATTCTTTTACTTCAGCTGTGATGTCATTCCATATCTTTTGTCTTCTGAATATTTACAAATCTTAACGTAAAATAATTCCCACATCTACTTAGAGATGTAATCAAACCTCAGATTACTTTGTTGTCAGCTATGGCAGGAGTAACAGACTAATTAGGCCAAATGCTTTGCTGGCATAAATCTGCTAGCTCACTGGAGTTATTCCAGCAAATTACTTGACTCACAGCTATTTAAAGGAAAAATAATGAGATATTAGTACTGTTAAATCCCTTAGCCTTGCAAGTGTAACTTAAGTATGTGTTATAATCCAGTGGACAATGTGGAATAAAATATCAGACAGCATCAACATTTAGAAAAAAAAAAAGCTAGGGCATTATTAACTAGTATGACATAATTTTGTCCATGTCTTATCAAGAGTTGATGTGCCATATAAATTCCTAGCCTTTTCTAAAGGCCAGGTGTTTTTTTAAAACACTTTGGTAATTTCTTTTGTATATATTAAATGATATTTGCTTTACAGCCATCATAATCTTTCACTGATTACAACCTACAGCTGCAATCCTCACATTTTGAAATGGGAGGTGACCTTCAGTCTCTGCACTAGCAGCAACATCTTGGAAAGTGTGCAATATTTATCTTCTTTTTGGCGAAGAATACAGAAACTAACAATAGAATGCACTCTACAGCAGTAAGCCCCATATCTTACCATTCAAGAAATCACAGAATACAGCCAGATTTGGGAGTGATTTGATTCTGTTCAGCAAGGTCTTGCTGTGATGGTTAGTTTCACATGGACTATCTCTCAAATGCATAGTGTACAATACCAGACTTTCTGATCTGGAAGCATAAAAATAGCAGGAGTAAAACAGTTTTAATGAGTGGACCCCTGCAGCAATAAGCCTGCCATCTAGGAAGAGTGAAAACACTTATTAGTGCTTAATGAGCTCTGAAATCATTTTGGCTTTTTTTTTTCCTTCAATATTTTCTTTTTCATTTCATTTTTTATAAAGAAACATCTTGTAGTGTCTGTCCATCTAATGAGTATATTTAGAAAAACGCTGCTTTTTTTTTTTTTTTTTTTTTTGAGAAAGGTGAGGTAGGGGGAAGCAGTGTAGGAAGGAAACAGACCATTTTCACTGGGAAACATGTTTCTTTCAAAGACAATGTTTTAATTTTAAAAACCGCTATTTGAAGTTTTGAATTAGCTACACACTTTGGCTATCAAGGCATAGTGGTCAGAACACTAAGGGTTTGGAAGATCCACTGGGGTTGAGGCAGAATGTATTGTGGCCAAAAGCAATAGCTGTTGCACATCTTGGCAAAGGGTGCTTACTTTCATCTGGAAAACAGAAAGCCCCTTCTAGTGCTTAGTGAAGTCAGCTGAAATCTTCCAGCCGGCTCTAATGAGAATTTTGTTGGGTCCCTAGGCTTTGGTAAAATGATTGTAGAAGTGAAGAGAAACTATAATTGAGACAATCTTTCCAAAAGCAATTTTGAGCACTTTCCCTGCTAAAAGCATAAAGAAACTGAGAAAGAAGAATAAAGGAGAGCATAGATCAAACTCCAAAGTAGATCTGAGTTTGCTGGGGTGGTTTTTTTGGCTGTAGAAAATAGTACACGGAAAGATGCCTAATGCACCTGAATTTTGAAATGAAGAACCAGACACATTTTCCTGTTTTGCCATTAAGCTGACATAACATACGAAGACTTAAGACATGTATTATGTTTTATCATGGAAAAAAATCATTTCTACAATATGGAAGACAAATTACTATTTTATATAGTCTTTCTTAGAAAATAATGACAGCAATAATTCAGAAATTTCCTATTATCCTTTTAAAGAGTCATTACTATCCAGCTTAAAAATAAAGGGTGATGTTGTATTTCATTCCTCTTTTGGTTCAGGACAGAACTGTGTATAAACTCTCCATCTGGAAGAAAAAAGCCTCAACAAACCAATAACCAAAAACCACAAAAGCTAAAGGCAAACTAAAACCAACCATAAAATCAGAACAATATGAAATTTTGAAAGTTGAAAGTTTTTTCTTGACAAATGGGGTAGGAAATATGAAAGGGCCCAATCTCAGAAAGGAACTGGTAGTTTGTGTTGTGTAAGAAAAAACTCAGAACCGTAAATCCTAATCTCCTGGTAATTATTTCAGGACACATTAGAGTTATTTATTCACAAAATTTTAAATTTTTTGGTGTTGCCAGCAAGTGACCATAATGGTAGTTTATCCTGTGTCTAAGTAAGGAAGTAAGTCTTGCGACAGTACACCCTATGAATGTAACCATACAATGATAAACACAAATGACCTTTTAACTCACTTTAGTTGGGATGTAAACATGATTAAAAGCTCAGTATTTACAGTAACTGTGCTTTGAGAGAGTAAATAAAATTTATTTGAGCAAGATTGCAAGATTAGCTCTTTTGTATTCAGTTTTGGATTACTTTCTTTGCAATCATTCTGCAGTCACACAGAATGTAGCTATAGCCTCCATCCCCACCAGTCTACTTCTGGGGACCATCTTCAGAGGTGGTAAAGTGGTGCAGATATCTTGTGCATACTGTATTCTGCAATGTCTTTTGATAATGTAGGTCTACAGTTTAATTTTGAAACCCATACTTTACAAATCACCTGTTCATGTATAAGAAAAACAGAGATACATACCTTACAGTCTTCTGACTTTAATTTAGATAATAAAAATGCATATTACAGACAAAGTTTTAAAAAAAATCCATCCTTTTACACACTTCCTTGTTCTTTAGAAGTCATGGCTGTCCATCCATCAAAATCAGGTTTTCTACTTTTTTTTTTTGTCACGTAAACTTCTTTCTCTTTCTTTCTCTGTCTTGTTGGTAACATAAATCCTTTACTACTGACACAAGAAAGACACTCTTCTTGTACCTGGTTCTTCCTAGGTTCTCTTGTGGCTTCCTCTGTTAAGTGTTTCTTGTTTCTTAAGATGGAGCACTTATTGTTAATCATTGCATTTTCTTGCTAAAAAAAATTGTCTTCTTCATACCACATGTTCCCAAACATAAGTTAAAGGAAATTGGTTTCAATTAGTTCTCCTCAGATGTCTCTATAAAAATAGCGAAATATCAGGACTGAATTTTTTGCACCAAATATATCAAATGTTGAATGCTGTTAGTACAGACTTTTGAAAGTAAAAGACTTTTCAAAAAACCAGCATTATTAAGAAATTTTAAGTGGAGGTTCCCAAGTATTTAGTTATATTGGCTCAATTTTCCACATACTTAAAGATTTTGTATTTAAGCCTTGAAGGAGCAATATGTTTAAAGCTTCTCCTAAGTGAACTACTTGTCAAATTACAGGTTAAATGAGACATGAAAAATCCTCATCCTCACCAATGCTGCTTTCTTTTTCTTGGTCAGGATTAAAAATCCAAAAGATTTGGAGCTCCAGTGGTCCAGCATATTATGAGGTATCCATCTTTAATCTAGTAGTATTCACTATTTTATTAGTAGCAATTTTTCACTTACAAATGATTCTTGATATTATTAAGGATGATGTGACAGCCTAATTTTGCATTGAACTTGTTCCTGCCATTTGGTATTTATGTCCTTTTGT
The DNA here is from genome assembly GCF_021018805.1 of Prinia subflava. Taxonomy (NCBI): domain Eukaryota; kingdom Metazoa; phylum Chordata; class Aves; order Passeriformes; family Cisticolidae; genus Prinia; species Prinia subflava. The sequence continues at coordinate 48,451,613 of NC_086283.1, read as the reverse complement.
ATGGTTAGTTATCTGGCTGCTTGGGATGACCAAAGGGGTGAACAGCATCATTTCAGAGATATGCACTTAGTTTGACATAGTAAGGACCAAGTAACATTATAGAGCTAAGTATTTTTAGAAATATGTCACTGTGTCTTTCACTGACATTCTATGTAAATACACAAGGTAAAATTGCTTCTCAACAACTGAGTTGTTAAGGAGGAATTTTGTAACTAGCTACAGGTCAGGAAGAAGGGAAAGAAGTGGTAATGCATTGTTTGCTATGTTGTTTGAAAAAAAATCCCAGCTCTATGCTCAAATCTGTAAAAGTCTGCCTTTTAATACCAATTGGCAGATCTTTAAATTGCAAAGCATTTGTTTTCTCTTATAAGTGTAGTAGAGCTGTGATCTTAGAGTCTTTCAAGTTTCTAGTGACCAGGTATATAATAAATATGTATAACAATTATTTTTACTAGATGGCTGGTTTGAACTCTGCTGGTAATGCATATCTCTAGTCCAGACTTGTGTTTAGCAGTAAGAAGCATAAATGTATACCTATGATTTTACAAACACTCATAAAGGTTGTCAAGCCTCCCGCAACATTTGATGTATTCTTAAAGGTTTTGTTCCTTATTGCAGTAACCTGCAATGAAAAAAAAAATGGCATATTTTTTCTTCTTCTCTTTTGAAGTGAAATTGTCTATTTTTCATTACTCTCAGGGGAAGACTGACAAAAATCCTAGGTACCTGGTAAAGGATTTCAAATGAACTGTCTCTAAAAATATTTACACTAATTGTTGACCAAACATGAGGTATTTTTTTCCTTTTGCACTCTATGAATATTACAGGAGTTTATTAAAAAAATCTTAGCACACATTGAGAAACATGAAAACTTTTTTTTAATTCTATGTCCTTTTGATATTTTACATTGAGAGTTCAAAATGCAAATAGATGGAAATTTCAGGAAACATTCTTCCTTAATCTCATGATTTTCATAGTATCATTGTATAGTCAGTCACTGTGTAATGACAAAGAATAGTATTTTCCTTATGACAATTCTTCAGTACAAGTTCATGAGTAACAGTCAGCATGGATTTATCAAAAATAAATCTTGCTGAAGCAACCTGATAGTCTTCCATAAGGCTGTAACACACTTTCTTGAAAGA